>NW_022111300.1:2005457-2073393 GCF_000313985.2 Echinops telfairi | reverse complement strand
TACAAATGCGCTTTACACAATTGATGTATGTATGGATTATGATAAGAGTTGTATGAGCCTCTAATAAGATGATTTAAAAAAAAACAAAAACCTACTTCTTCCACTACTTTGCTATCTGAATTATAGCTGGTACAGAGAAGTTCTGAACAAAACCCAACCCAATCCAACCCGCTGATCACAACTCATGGCGACCCCTGGGACAGAGTGGAGCTGCCCCGCATGGGCGGGCCCTGCACGAGCCAACTGTGATCTCTGTCCTGTGGAGCCGCTGGGGGTTCAAACCACCAACCTTTCAGTCCGCAGTCCCGTGAGAAACCTACGGCATCACCAGGAGTTCGAGGGAAAGCAGAATACATGCTTACCTTTTTACCCCTTTATTTGCTAGTTTTGAAAACAATGGCCTCTTTTCCTCTCATACCCTAGGGTAGATCAGTCAGAATTTTATTTTCATGGATTTTGGCACAGTTGATGTGTTTCCATGCATTGCGGTGGCGAGGTTTAAGATTCTTCCAATGTGTCTTTTTTGGGCCCTGAAAGCCCAGTTCGTGATCACAGAACTCGGGTATGGCCTTCGTGGCTTTTGATTTCCAGACTCATCTTCGCATTTTCAGGCCCAGACTTGTCACGTGTTACCTTTTACAGGAGCTGGGATCCCTCTCAGTCAGTGCGAGATGCGCGAAGAGACCAAGGTCTCTGGTCTCTGGGATGCGATACTGAGAGCATGCTCCCTGTTTGTTTTTCTGGGAACATGTGACTTGGGAGCTGAGAAATACTATGTTCACAAGATGAGACAAACGCTACACTCATTCTGACACTGCCCTGTGGGTTTCTGACACCGTCCATCTTACATCGCTTCCCTGTGCAGAGGCGGATGGTTTCGAATCGCTGGCCTCAGGGTGAGCGGCCCTACACATACCCACTGCCATAAATTCATTATCATGTTTCCTATTCGTAGTCAAGGGTATAGAGCTGCTTACTGTATTTTTCTCCAGGGCAACTATTCCGATTTTAATGATGCCAACATCATGTCTCATTTGCTTTAGGTGTAACACACACTAACCTCCGAATAACTACTCGGATAACAACCCGTAGAACGATTACAGAAACGCTCTAAGATTCGATGCAGTTGTTGTCGGTGCTTCCACGACAACGTCCCATCCCCGTGAAAAGTCAGATACTGCACGTATCCTTCGTGACAGCGCCCCTCGGTGCACTTCCGCCACCTGCTGGACGCATAGGCTTCACAATATCTGAAAGGTTTTGCCTTCTAGATAGTGTGAGCCCTGGGGGCTTAGTGGTTATGCTGCGATCTGCAAGGTCCGCAGTTTGAAACCACCTACAGTTCCGCGGAAGAGAGACGGGGCTTCTACTCCCATAAACAGCTGCCGTCTCAGGAACTCACAGGGACAGTTATATCCTGCCCTAGAGGGTCGCTGTGGTGCGGCACAGACTTGACGGCCGTGAGAAAGTCAAATTCCCCGATGTGGCCTCAGTTCTATCATATTTCCCAAATGTTCCACATATATACACACATACCCTGCACTGCGGGGCCCATTCTTATTTATCGCCGTCGTACCGGACAGAGTAGAACTGCCCGTGAGCACGTCCATGACTGCAGCCTTTATAGAAGAGACTCACCGAGCAGCTCAGCTGATTCTTTGACTACTCGCTGAGAGCTTCATCACCATTCCAGCAGCCTTTCTTCAGGCTTATAGACTTAATGACGTTCACATTCACATTTTTTCCATTCTGTGGTTTGTATCAATGTTGGTCCTTGAACTCTTTGTTAGCAAGTTATGATGATATGATTACACATACACATACGCGCACACACACACCACATATAGTGAAACGAAGTATTCAAGCGTTCAGAGCAATTTGAGAGTGATGTTTTTCAAATTTACTCTTGAACAACGAGGAGCGGAAGCAAATGGCTGACGTGATGAAGTAAAAGCTGAATAGAGCATTTCAACAGACAGCTGGAGAGGACAGAGGAAGGTGTTTCAATGCAAAGTGCGGAACTGGCTGAGAAAATCAAACGGAAGCGCACAATCAGTATATCTCTAACGGAAAGAACTGGAAAAAAAATCAAGGCTCAAGTTGAGATATTGAAGGATTCCAGAGGCTAATTAAACTAGCCCTGGGGATCTGTCAAGTAATTGTGGGGCTACTAACTGAAAGGTCTGTGTTTAAAACCCACCAGCTTCTCCATGGGGGAAAGTTGGGGCTATTTGTTCCCAGAAAGATTTACAGCCTGGGAAAGCATACATGGGCTTGTTATGAGTTGGAATGGACTCAAGGGCGGTGGGTCTATTTATTTATTTATGGGTAAAACATTCAACAATGCAGGAAACATAAAGAGATGATGGAAGGAATACACAGAGTCACTGTACCCAAAAGAATTGACTAACATCCAGCCATTTCAAGGGGTAACATGATTGAGGGTGAATGGTATTGAAGGAAGAAGTTCAAACTATAATGAGGGCATTAGCCCCAAACAAGATTCCAGGAACTGAAGTTTTCCAACGAGCTGATGTAGTTCTGGAAGCACTCAGTGGCCTATGGCAAGAAATTTGGAAGACAGCCAGAGACCTGGCCAACCAACGGGAAGAGATCCATATGTATACCCATTCCAAAGAAAGGCAACCGAGCGGACTGTGAACGCCATTGAACAGCACTAATATTACATGTCAGTCAAATGTTAGGCAATGAAATTTAAAAAGTTTCAGCAGTGCATCCTCAGGGAGCTGCCGCAAGTTCAAAAGGGATTCAAAAGTGGATGTGGAGTGAAAGATCACACTGCTGCTATCACATGGATCTTGGCTGAAAGCAGAAACTACCAGAAAGATGTTTGCCTGTTGTTGTGTTTCATTTGTTGGTTTGTTTTGAATCATAACAGGCTATGGATGACACTGCAAAGAATGGGAACCCAGTGCACGTCACTGTGTTCATGTGGAACCTGTACATGGGCCAAGAAGCAATTGTTTTTGTTGCTTTAACCAAAATAAGGGCACACTGTATAGTTTAAAATCAGGAAAACAATGTGCATCAGGGTTGGATACTTTCAACCTATCTATTCAATCTGTAGTGAGCAATTAATCTGAGAAGCTGGGCCCTAGGGAGCAGAATGTGCCATCAGATTTGGATGAAGGCTTATTAATACTCTTCAATAGGCAGATGACATACCTTGCTTGCTACGAGTGAAGCGAACTTGGAGGATTTGCTGATGAAAATCAAAGACTGCAGCCTTCAGTATGGATTGCCATTCAATGTGACTAAAACCCAAACCCTCAACTAGACCAGGAGACAGCATCATAAGTAAGTGAGAAAAGATTGAACTTGTCAAGGATCTTTCTTGTTCTACTTGAATCCACAATCAATTCTCCAGACATCAAATGGCATATTGCATTGGGCGAATCTGCACAAGACTTCTGTAAAGTTTTAAAGAGCAAAGACGTCACTTTAAGGTGCCCCACACCAAAGCCGTTTCCTATCACCTCACATGCACGTGAGAGCTAGGCAATGAAGAAGGAATGCTGCGGAAGAATTGAGGCTTTGTAAAATGTACTTTTTCGAGAGACCAGTCCCTTGAAAGGACGTCGTGCTTGGTAAGGTAGAAAGGTAGTGACCCTCTACAAATGGATTGACATTGGGCTATGAAAACGGGCTCAAACATAACGACCGTGGTGAGGTTGGGGAGGGACTGGCACTGTTTTGGTCCACTGTGCTTAGGGTTGCTATCACTCAAATGGATTCCAAAGCACTTAACACGCACATGTCCTCCAAACATATGGGTTTTGTATTTTATAAAGGTGTTGGCTTGCAATCAATTGTAAAAACAATAGCAGAAGGACATTGGGTGTCCACTCAAGTACTCCCTCAAAGCAAGAATACTTTCTTCTATTAAATTGGCATTCTATGATGCTCACCTTCCCGACACAACCGCTGAAGACAAAGCGGGTGAATAAGCAAATGTGGTGAAGAAAGCTGATGGTACCCGGCTATCAAAAGATGTAACATCTGGGGTCTTAAAGGCTTGAAGGTAAACAAGCGGCCATCTAGCTCAGAAGCAACAAAGCCCACATGGAAGAACATATCAGCCTGTGTGATCACGAGGTGTCGAACGGATCACTGAAGAAAAATGGGTGCATAAGCAAACGTGGTGAAGAAAGCTTATGGTGCCCAGCTATCAAAACGTATAGCATCTGGGGTCTTAAAGGCTTGAAGGTAATCAAGCAGCTATCAAGCTCAGAAGCAACAAAGCCCACATGGAAGAAGCACACCAGCCTATGCGGTCACGAGGTGTCGAAGGGATCAGGTACAAGGCATCATCAGAACAAAAAATCTTACCATAGTGAATGATTGGGGGAGTGTGGAGTGGAGACCCAAAGCCCATTAGCAGGGCACTTGAGACCCCCTTGCAGAGGGGTCTCGGGGAGGAGACGAGCCAGTCAGGGGTGATGTAGCAACTATGAAAAATGCAACTTTTCTCTAGTTCCTAAATGTTTCCTCCCCACTCCCAGTATCATGATATGAATTCTACCTTGCAAGTCTGGCTAGACCAGAGGATGTACACTGGTTCAGATAGGAACTGGAAATATAGGGAATCCAGGGCGGTTGATCCCTACAGGACCAGTGGTGTGAGTGACGATACTCGGAGGGTAGAGGGAGAATGGCTTGGAAAGACGGAACTGATTACAAGGAACTATATGTGACCTCCTCCCTGGGGGACAGACAACGGAAAAGTGGGTGAAGGGAGACGTTGGACAGGACAAGATATAACAAAATAATAATTTATAAATTATCAAGGGCTCATGAGGGAGGGGGGAACAGGGATGGAGGGGAAAAATGAGGACCTAATGCCCGGGGCTTAAGTGGAGAGGAAATGTTTTGAGAATGATGAGGGCAATGGATGTACAAATGCGCTTTACACAATTGATGTATGTATGGATTGTGATAAGAGTTGTATGAGCCCCTAATAAAATGATTAGAAAAAGAAAAGCTCATCATTTAGCTAAAGGGTTAAAATATCCATAATAAAATAATGAGACAATGTAAAAAAAAAAACTGGTCCTTTGCTACAGATAATTTGGTCCACATTATTTGCCCTTTTTAAAAAGACATTTTTATTGGGAGTTAATAGAGATAGCATTCCATAGTTCAATCACATCAAACAGTAGTGTGCAATTGCTACCACGGTTTCAAGATATTATTTTCCTTCTTGAAACTCCTTGACATCTCCCCCATCACCACACCTGTACTCCTGGCACCCCCTCCCCACTGTGACCCCCAGAAACTCTCATTCCCCTTGTTTTCCCTGCAGGTTCACCGACAGTTGCTTTCTTATAGTTAGAAACACTTGTGGATTTTAATTTTTAATCAATATTTTTATAAGGGTATGTCAACCAGTATTACTAGTAGGGTCCCAGTTCACACAGGCATGAGTTTATTGCCAACAGAACATGCTTAATGATATCTCTGCGGTCAGTTCTCTCTCCGTGGCTGCAGACAAGTTGTCTCAGTGATACTCTTGTCTCAGTCTTGTTAGGCTGCCTTAAAACATGTCTAATCAACACAGAGGACATGCCGAGTCAGCTAATTTCAAGGCACAGAGGTTAGGTCAGAAATTTATGGTGACTGTTTTGGGGGATTAGGTCATCCTGACATATTTTCTCAGGGAACACTGGACACTCATGGGGAGTTATTACGAAGAAGATTTTTGGTGTGAGAAAGACCAGGAACATTTTGTACAGGTATTTTCCTCATCCCAATAATGCACCCGCTCATTCTTCGAGGGTGCTAATGCCTCTCTTATAGCCCTGACCTTGCCCTTCAAACTCGTTTCTGTTTCCCAAACTCAAATGTGGTAGTTACATAATCTGGTGTCAACTTGAGGAAATTAAGAGTGAAGGGGTGGTGTCTAGTCTGTCAATCAGGTCACAGGCTGATGGTGCCTCCTTGTGGGTGTGGCCTTCTCTTGAGGATTCTGGGAACTTCCTCTCTTTCTCCCTAGAGGTGGGCTACACTCTCTCTCTGTTCCACCTTCCTGTTGATAAGCAACATGGAGCCATGCAGTCAGAGCCCTGGAGATGCTTCTACCACCATTGGATCCACAACACTTTCCACCCACTGGCCTGTGATCTTCTTGCATTTGGCATCATTGCATGGGCTATGTGAGTCTAAAGAGGAATTTATGGACTAGTATTGGACATATGGGCTACTATCGGAATTATGGACTTGATCTGGTCTGGGCTGGGGTGTTTGCTCAATATACAATTGCTCTTTGATATAAAGCTCTCTCTCACACACATATGAGTGTCTGTGGATTTGTTTCTCTAGGCAGCTTGGACTAGCACATCCGAGAACATTTCAAAAGAATACCACTTGAATCCCTGTAGGATGCCAAAGCACAGAATTCTTTGCGGGGGAAGAGATGGAGAGATGGAAACATCATCTTCAGAAGTGTATAGGCCTAGATGAAGAGTATGTTGAGGGAAATCTTCACATTTTTGTTTAAGAAAGGTTTGCTATTTTGTAGCAATGCTTTCTTTCCTCACCTTCATACAAGATGGATGTAAAGTGGCATTTCCGGCTTGGCGAGCTAGTAAGAGTCAAGCCTGTCTTAAGTCCATCTTCCTTCTTCCCCACCCGTCCTTCCTTTCTCTTTATCTCTCCTTCACCCCTGCCTTTTTAATATTGTTCTTTTGATATTTTTGTTTAATAGGGGCTTCTATGACTTTGTAACCATTATTTCAACTTACATAGATGATTTTATTAAAATTTTCATGTTAGTTTTTTTTTTTAACTTTCTCATAACCTACTGTAATTAACATTGAAGTTAGCTCACGACTTCTTCTATAGCCCTCCTCCTTTCACCTAATTACCTTCCTCCCTTTGGTATCTTCAGGAACCTTGGCAGTGCACTTGGCTTTAAGCACTTGGCTGCTAACTGAAAGGCCAGCAGTTCAAGCCCACCAGCCACCCTGCAGGAGAACTAACTCCGTGCACTCAAACTGACTGAACAGCAAGGGGCTTTTGAGAGCTTGGAGGCAATCTGATAGCTTATTTCAGTGTTTGTAGTTCATTTTTAATCTCCCTATCCACTTTTAGACAGTCCAATTGTCTCTATGGAGCAAATCAGCCCTATATTTTACACTGTCTCCCTTATAACCTACATGTACTCTGGGTTATACAAATACACATTCCATAGCACCAGTTCTACTGTTATTTCTTCAGCCATTCTGTTTGCCTGTGATGGTCATGCTGTTGTGTCAATTTAGCTAATCTATGCTACCAAGTTGTCTAGTCGACATCCATCTAGTGTTGCTACGAAATATTTAGATGTGATTAGCATTTAAATCAGTCGGCCTTAATTAAACAAATAACCCTATATGATGTAGGTGGGCCTCTTCCAGTGACGTCAGAGCAGAATGAGGTTTTCTGAAGGAGAATTCTGCTTCCAGACTAGAAATAGACCTTTCTGCCAAAGTTCCTCCAGTTAGGTTATATTTCAGTTGTTCTAATTCAGACTGATGCTGTTCTTCCAAAGGTTCTATCATCTCCACCTACCCCACCCCACTTCACCCCCACCTCCCACCGCCAGCCCCCACCTTTTCATTAAGTTGGATTTGTTAAGTTGCAGTTTAATTTACTTCTGATTCATTTCTGTGTATTCTTTTTTTTCCCTTAGAAATTGTTTTGCTGAATCCCCCTTTCCTTATAGCAGTCTTGACTGCAACATTCTTGTGTGAGATGAGCGTTTTTTGTTTTTTTTTAATTCTCACAGGAAGGAAGGGTGCATCAGGAGCGCTTCCGCTCATCACCATGCCAATGCTTCCTCTTCTATGATTTTTGACAAGTGTTTCATAGCATGTCCTATAGTTCTGATACCTGCTTGCCCTTTTCCCATTTCTGTACTTTTATCTGAGTTTCCTTTTTCCTTTGGCTCTTATGTTTGTTTGGGTGCTTTAGAGAAACAAATCCACAGAAACCCATATGTATAAGAGAGAGTTTTATATAAAGGGTAAGTGCACATCAAGAAAACATCCCAACCCAGTGCTGCTCAAGCCCACAAGTCCACCATTAACCCATATGTCCAACATCAATCCACAGAGTCTTCCTCCATCTCACAAAACATACGCAATGACACCGACTGCAGGAGGAAAGCTGACTCAGTGAACGTGTAAGCATCTCAGCACTGGCAGGGGCCTCCACACGGCTGCTCCAGCACCCAGGGCTGCATTGGGGATGTCTTGCAGGAAGTGAGCCTTGCCAGCTGAAGCAGGGAACTGGCTAAGGCAACTGCACCCTGTTCTGACCATCAGAAAGCAAGATACCAGAGAACTACAAAGGCTAGGCTCACTGAGACATTTATCTCTCTGCCCTTCAATTAATCCCACATGTGTTTACCAGCCAGGTTGGCACAATAAACTTTAACCATCTCAGCTCTCTTGCATCTATTATGTTTTTCTACTGCAATTTGCATCTCATTCCGCCACTTTATCCTCAATATGGGCTTTGTTCTAGAAGGGTCCTCTGTCAGGATCTCCTGGGGCTGGGAGGCTCCAGCATTAGTTACTAAGCACTCACCCGCAGGCCAGGGCCAGAGAGACTCCCGCAGTTTCAGCTGCTCTTCCCAGTTTAGCTCTCAGAAGTTATTGACAGAAGCAAGTTCTTGTTGATGGCTTGGTTATGTTACCTTTCAGGACATCTGAGCCCGTTGGCTTTTCCCTGTCATTTCCCCCTATTTAGTGATACTATGACATTCTCAATGGCATCAGTAGTTGATTCCAACTCACACCTACCTGGGGTCCATAGGAAAAAGTCTTCCTAGGGCTTCATAGTATACAATACCCCCTCTCCCCAAATTCCCTGCTACGAGTCTGTACTGACTCATAGCGACCCTACAGGACAGGGTATAACTGCCCCTGAGAGTTTCTGAGATTTTAACTCTGTACGGGAGTAGAAAGCCCCATCTTTTTCCTGGTGGTTTTGAACATGGGACCTTAGGGATCACAACCCAATGTGTAACCACTTTAGAATTAATCCAGAGGAATCCACAGTAGCTGAAGTTTTTAGGGAGCATTACTTCCTTAAGATCATACCAGAGTTAAATAAATAATTCACATACATGGTCATATATAAGTAGGTGGATACTTTTCTTCTGTGAGCAATATTATTGTCATTTGGACTCTGGACAGCTAGATAACATTCTATTTCTAAGCTGCTTATGGTTTCTTTTCCTTCTTATTTTACATGCTGTTTCTTCTGTGATTAGAAGAGACTCACAGAGATTGAGGTAATTGGAATTCAACGATCTTCTCTACGGTATTACATTCGGAGGAAAGAGGAGGCTTTCTATTCCTGTAAAGAGTCAGTCTCAGAAACCCACAGGACAGATATTGTCTGTCTTTTAGGCTCTCTGTGAGTTGGAATTAACTGGATGGCGCTGAGTTTCTGTATAGTATTAAATATTTTTACCTTGTACCCCACTAACCCCTTTCCAGATATGCTGGGGCAAGTGGATTAAGTTAAACAAAGGTTGGAAGAAATGTCTTCAGCAGGTCCTCCACCACCCTTCATTCTTCTTAGCCCCCTTTCTGCCTTCTTTGTATCTTCTTAGTTAACCCATTCTTCTCCATCTAGAAATTAGCATTACCTAGGTCCCAAAGTCAATGCCACTAAAAATTCTGTTTAAGTCCTATCATATACATGATTTAGAAGCCCAGAACATCCATTGGTCTCAATATGAGAAATCATAAAGTGGAGAAGTCTGACCAGTCGGAAGAAGCAAATTAGTGAGTTACTCAATAGAAGATGTTTCCATTATATTACCTTACATTACATAGTACATAGCATTATACTACATAGTAATAACCAGCGTGTGGAAAAGTTTTAGTTGCCAGCAAAATAACCTATATCAAATCACTAAGAAAAATCAAGGGGCACATCACAGGGCTATCTTCATTTTCCAATTCCAATATTCCTGTGGCATTTAGAGAATGGGCAGCACTGATTTCTGATAAATGACTACACTTCGGCCCTTCCCCTCAATCATCCCCCCCCACCCTCCCCTCGAGATTCAGAGGCTTCAAGGTTTGTGGCAAAAATGGAATTAAGCAACAATAGAGTTTCCCCATGAACATTTCGAAGCCTCTTCTTATGGTTCAAAGAAAGCAGTTGTGAAAGTACTCAACGGATGATGTAGTCCCCCACGCGCCCTTCCCTGGCGGATGTGTGCCTGGCGTGTGGTGGCGCTGGGAGGGATGCGCGGGATGGCAGAGGCCTCGTCACCAGCTGGTGGCGATTTGCTGTGCATGTCAGATGCCTTTCCGTTTCCGTGTCGGATGTCCACGGGTGAAGGACACTGTTCCACACTGCTCCCAGCCCCCACTTACTGTTGGCAGCGTCTTGGGCATCCAGTCAGGAACTCTCTCCAGTGGACACGCAGCCCCTCCGGTGGTACTTGGTGGGTCCCCGAGGCGAGTCTACCTGTTAGGCGAGAGAGAACATTGCCGTTTCTCTATCACATTCAAAGGAGAGTGGCAGAGGCTTGTCAGAAACAAAGGAGCCCCAAGAGTTTCCCTTTGTATACAAGGCATCTCCACATCTATTATTTAAACTTACAAAGTCTAACACTGATCACAACTGATTGGTTCTTGATACAGATGTCCAGATGGTTCTTCAGTGATAACACAATCTTATTCAGCCGCCCCGTTTTCTGTATTCCTTTCATGCATTCATTTAAATATTTATTCAACAGATATCTATCCCATGTTTACGATGTATGCGGCGTGATACACTGCGGAGCTGGGATAATGACCGATGGCCTTTCCCCTCTGCCTCTTCAGCAGACTCATGGGAGTACCCGCCTGCCCTCCCACCAGTTCCACTGTGGAATCGACACCATTGGATTTGGTTTTTCCTTTCCATCCACACAGTAGCTGCCCAGGATCGATTACTCATGCAGGGCAGCTTACAATCATAGCACGATGTAGCACACTACCTTGCAGTGTGCAGGGTAGACATGCACGGTGCTAGCGGGGGGGATTGACACTGCATGGGACCCCGATTGCCCAGCTTCAGCTCGATGCAGGAAGACAGCTGGGGGCCCCCTCTGGGAACCACGGGGGAGCAGCATGTGGTTCCTTCTCACACTGCACCACCACTCTCTTCCCAACCCTGTTGTTGCCAGAGCTAATTTCCCTAAAATCTGGGCAGATCCCCACTCAGAAGCCATCAGCAGTAACTCAAGGCTTGAGGAGGATGCACAAGTTCCTTTAAAATCTGCGGCCATCGCAAACACCACGTGCTCCATGGTTTAACTATTTTCTAAGCATGCATCTTTCTTGCGGAAAGTGAGGAAAATTTGAAGCACTTGCTGATGAAGATCAAGGATCACAGCCTTCAGTATGGATGACAACTCACTGTAAAGAAGACCAACATCCTCACAACTGGACCCGTAAGGGGAGAATAGATTGAAGTTGTCAAGGAGTTCGCCTGGCTTGGCTCCACAATCAATGCTCTTGGAAGCAACAGTCAAGAGATGCATTGCATTAGGTGCATCTGCTGCACAAGGTCCCTTTAGAGTAGTGGACAGCAAGGATTTTACTTTGAGGAGTCAGGTGTGCCTGACCAAAGTCATGGTCTTTTCCATTCCTCATCTGCATGTGAAAGTTAGACACTGAATAAGGAAGATAGAGGAATTGATGCATTTGAATTGTGGTCCTGGAGAAGAATATTGGAAGTACTGTGGACTGCCAAAACACACACACACACACACACACACACACACACACACACACACACACACACACATTTGTCTTGGATGAAGTTCAGCCAGAATGTCCCTTAGAAGCAAGGCTGACAAGACTTTTTCCCATGAACAGGTTATCAACACAGACCAGTGCCTGGAAAGAGGCATCATACTTGGTGGAGGAGCAGAGAAAAAGAGGAAGCTCCCTGACAAGATGGATCGATACAGCGGCTGCACCAATGGGCTCAATCACAGAAACAATTGTGAAGGTGGTGCAAGACCAGGTGGTATTTTGTTCTGCAGTACATAGGGCTGCTATGCATCAGAACCGATGGACAGCACCTATCAATATCACCATAGTGCATCTGTCCTCTGGAAGTAAGTATTCTGTTTAGAAGCCCTCTTGTTGGCTACGTATCCTTGTTTCTCCAGTTCTCTGTACTTAATGTTGACGGATTCCACTGTTAATCCCATGCACGCCCACAACATCCACTAGATTGCAAGTGCCTTGAAGGAAAGAAATGTTTTCTGACTCACATTTTTTTTAGAGATGCTTTTATTGGGGGATCTTACAGCTCTTGCAACAATCCATTCATCAATCATATCAAGCATATTTGTACATATGTTGCAATCATTTTCTAAACATTAACTTTCTCTTTGAGCCTTTGATATTAGCTCCTTTTTTCCCTCCCTCCCCGTGACCCCTTGATAAATTACAAATTATTTTCATATCTTACATGGACTGATGTTTGCCTTCACCCACGTTTCTCTTGTGGGGTGGTAATCTCTTTTTGCTTTGATCATTGAGATTGGTTCCTCCTTCCTCCTCTCCTACCCCCACCTTCTCCCTACCTTCCTGGTATCTCAACTCCCATTTCTGTTCCTGAGGGTTTATCTGACCTAGATTCTGTGTGTTGTGAGCTCTTAACTGTACCAGTGTGCACGCTCCAGTATAGCCCACAGTGAAAGGCAGGACTGGGCTCATGATAGTGGGGTGGTGGTGGTGAGGAAGCCTCAAAGAACCATAGGAATATTGTGTGTTTCTTCAGTGCTATACTGCGCCCTGGTTGACTCATCCTTCCTTGTGACAACAATGTGGTTTTTTTGTTTTGTTTTGGGGGTGAGGGGTCCTCTGATGCCTATTGCCTGATCCCATTGACACTTCATGATTGCACAGACTGGTGTGCTTCTTCCATGTGGCCTTGTTGCTTTTTTACTAAATGCCCACTTGCTTAACTTCAACCCTTTAAGACCCCAGGCACTCTATCTTTTGATAGCCAGGCACCATCAGCTTTCTTCAGCACATTTGCTTATGTGATCCTATTGGGAAGGTGAGCATCACAGAATGCCTGGTTGTTAGAACAAGGTGTTCTTGCATTGATTGACATCTTGAGCAGAGGCCCAATATCTGTCCACTTCCTCAATGCATTGCCATATAAATAGATGTATATAGGCCAATACCTCTACTTTTATGAATTAATGTATTTACATATGTACATACCTATGTTTATACCTCTATCCATAGCTTTGCTTCCTAGATCTTTCCTCTGTTTCCTTTTACCTTCCTCCTGCCCCACTATCACGTTCACCCTTCTGCTTCTTAGTAATTCTTCTCAGCTAGGTTGCTGTTGCTCAAACACCCCTAGGATCTCTACGTCCTCCTCGTTGGTGCTTTTAATTCCCTAGTTGTTCCCCTGTCTATCATGTTGTTTGCTCACCTCTCCCTTTCCCCAACTCCCTCTGGAAACATCAATCCTGTTGTTTTCTCCTCAGGCTTGCTTCCCATGCCTAGCTTATGTAGGTAGACAAAACAATAATAGAGACCCAAAAAAGATTGAATAAAAAGAGAAAAGAAAGAAGAAAAGCTAGCACAATAACTGAAAAAGCATACATATTTCTAGGTCTGTCGAAGTACCTTTGTGACTATCTCCCCACTGGTCCTGGGGGTACCAGGAACTGCCCCTCCTAGCCTGAAGTTTATCTGGGGGGCTCTTCAGGGATTGTGTGGCTTGGCCCTTCTCCCATTGATGATCTGTTATACTCCCTCTTTGGTTCGCCCCACTGGGGTAGTAATGGTGGGGTGGTGGTGGAGTCAAACCGGGCTCACTCTCCACTGTGTGCCTCCAGTAGTGTCCTCTGTCTCAGTATGCTCCAGCGAGAGGACATCATGTCGTGAGCTGTTGTCAGTCTTACCGTCCTCTCTGTGCCTTAGCGGCTCCATGCAGGGACATTGTCCTCAGGGCTTCACTTTTGTGTCCTTAGGTTTCTTTATTAAGTACATGATGCCCATATATTTTATTAATCACTTGTATCTTGCCATTTTGATTCAAAAGAAACCAGTAACTCCTGGGAACCTGCAATACACCTGCACCCTGTGCGCCTTCTAGGACCATGTTGGATGCCCACAGACAGAAAGTGGGTTGTTCTGGTCTTGTATTAGAGACAGTCCAAGAAGCACTTTAAAATTCTGAGATATTTATTCTTTCTATGAGCATAACCCCTGTAATTTTTTAATTTCTTTATTAAATTTATTTCATTCCCATTAACTAGGATACAATTAATGTGGGCCCTTAATGAAACTACAGATGTACTTTAAGAGGAATCATCTCTCAGCTGTGGATCTTGCTGAATGTTTTAGGTCAAGACTTGTAGGAGGGCTGCTACTTCTCGTCACCCTTACCATCCTAACCTCTCAAGTCCTGTGCCCCTAGGAAACTAGGGCCTCTGCTTCCTCTTCTATGAAGTACAGAGCGGCAATGTTGGCGCTCCTTCAATATCCTAATTGCACAGACCCAGGGCTGTGTGGAGGAATACATGTGACAACATGTGCTAAACCATTCGTCTCAGCCCCTGGCCAGTTGGAGTTCTCAATAAAAGCACTAATCTTAGCTTGTACTCTTCATCCTAAGAATTTCTGAAAGGTCACCGTGTGAATACATTAGAGATCAAGTCTCACCTTTTGGGAATGAGTTAGTCTTGGGTCGGAGGTGAGACTTCCCGATCCCAGAGAGGAGCTTCTCCAGGGGACAGTGAACAGGGCGGGGGGACGACAAAGAGTAAGCAAGCTATCCTTAAAGGGGCATTTAGGTCCTAAATGCTTTTGTTTTCCCTCTTGCTGTTTTGTTATTTCCTTAAAATTACTTTACTGCTACTACTTAGATTAGGGAAATAGAAACTGGAGCTGATTAGTGATTACCCGGAAGGATTATTACTTCAGGAATACCAAGTTTCTGTTCACGCTTTGTTGTTCGTGGCTACAACACCAGCCACAAATCCTGGAGAGCACAACTGAAATACCATCAGGCCTTTGGCATCCATACCAAACCTCACTCCCTGCCATCGAGCCGGTGCCGACTCAAAGCGACCCTTCGGGACAGAGTAGAACTGGCCCTTTGCGTTTCCGAGACTTCAACCCTCTCCGGGAGTCGAAGGCCCTGCCTGCCTCCCGTGGAGGGGCCCTTGGCAGATCCCAGCCCGAAGGGTAACTGCCGTGGCCCCAGGGATCACACAGGGTTTTCTTGAGTTGACTTTCAGGACTGTGTTGTAAGCGTTTTTTCCTTGTCTGTCTTATTCTGAACGTTCTGCCGAAACCTGCTCCCATCATAACCACCTGCAAGTCCGCACCAACAGGTGAGCACTGATCGGGTTTCAGATGCATTGGCCAGAAGTACAGCCTGCATCTCCCCTAGGGAAGGCAAGAATTCCACTGCGGAGCCCCAACCGCTCCTGGGTTTCTGTTGAGGGCAATGAAAACATTGAAAAGGAATCATGTTGATACCTGCAGGAAATGGTAACTATGACCTCTGTCATCATTTTACTCTGAAAAATGCTTATCTTGGCAAATGTTTTGTTTTGTATATTTTATCATAAATTCAAATAATAACAATGATGTCGGTGCTATAAGGCAGCGGTTCTCAACCTGTGGGAGTGTAACTCCTTTGGGGGGTCGAATAACTCTTTCATAGGGGTCACCTAAGACCATCAGAAAACACGTATGGTCTTAGGAACCAAGACACCGTTCCTCTATCCGTCTCCAGGAGGGTCTGCCCACATGCAGATACGCCCACATACCAGTACGCGGTGGGGACTGTTACCCATGCTACATGCTCCAAGACAAAATGTCATGGATTTGTAATTAGAAATAAACATTTTACAAACTATAATTATATATTGTTTTTGTGATGAATCATTATGCTTTAATTATGTTCAATTTATAACAATGAAAATACATCCTGCATATCAGATATTCACATGGCGATTCATAACAGTAGCAAAATGACAGTTATGAAGTAACAACGAAAATAATTTTATGGTTGGGGGTCACCACAGCATGAGGAACTATATTAAAGGGTCACGGCATTAGGAAGATTGAGAACCACTGCTGTAAGGCATAAGGATAAAACCCTTCAAGTTTTCTCAAAGGGGCAAAAATGTGCCCATGTGTTGGTTTGCTGTTCGGTCATTATGCAGTTATTTATCTTTACGATATATGCGTGCTTCCTGCATAATTCCTATTGATTCCGGTCAATCTTTATTTTGGAAAGAACTTCAGTATATCAGCAGGTAGCTACACTATTGTTTGGCTGTTCGGTGCCCTGGAACCAGTGCTGATCCACTGTGGACAAGAGAATGGAAGTTTAAGTAATTTCAATGTGTGTTTCTATTATGTGGTATCTAATTAGTGTCATGGGAGTAACATTTCTATTATTTGGTATTCTATTCCCGAAGTGATTTTAATTTTGGTTTCTATTATTTTGGGTGCAAGAGATTTTCTTCTTTTTCTGTCATTGGCATGTTAAGAATCCAGATTGAGGAAAGATGACAACTCACTTGCTTACGTATCACATATACTTTTTCCCCCCACAGTTAAGGCATATACAGTGAACCCTCGCCACTTCGCACTTCAACTTCCGCGGCTTCACTCTATCGCGGTTTTTGCGTAACAGCGCATGCTCTGTCATTACTGCCACTGATTGGCTCATACTGTACACGCTTGATGCCATAAATAATATAATAAATAATAAATGATAATTGTAGCGTCCAAAATGTTTTACTGTATTTTCCCTTTTTCGTTTAATAAATTGGGTAATACGAGTGTAATGGTGACTAAAGGGTGTTTTTTTATGTCCTCTATGCTCTAACTATGAAAATATTTGATTTACAAATAAGGAATCCTACTTCACGGAATTTCATTTATCACGGTAGGGTCTAGAACTGATTAACCGCGATAAACGAGGGTTCACTGTATATATATATAAATTAATAGGTTACCACAAGTTAGGGTCAGCAGACAGTCATTGGTCTCTTTAGTTAGCAGCCAAGTATCTCTCGTATTCTCAGCTTCTCAGCCACAGAGTCCCTTGGCTTTTGCCTCCATGAGCCAGGAAGCCAGTCCACCTGTCACTCAGTCTCACAGGTCCATTGTCTCGGGAGGAGGAATATGAGGAGGGGGAATCCCCTAGTCTCCGCACTGCTCTCCGGAGTCTTTGAGCCGTCTCCCACATATCTGACCGCAGTGGCCTCGACCGCTTCAGACAAAGATCTTGGGAATGCTCTTCCAGTGGTCCATGGTTTTTACTTCATGTCTGAGCTAGCTCTAATACCTTGAGAAAAGGACTTCGATTGAGGAGCGTTTGTCTTTTACAGACCATAGCCCCAAGGAAAATGAAGGCTAGCCTCCTAAGTTACACCCTCTAGTAAAGACTTACAGATGCCCCGGGGAAACAAAGGGTCTGGCTTGGCACACTGCCTATACTAGATGCTGCCCACATCCTGCCTACAGATGCTCCCCAGGAAAAGGGAGTGCTTGATACGAAAACGAAAACGAGACACCTCACTGCCATCTAGCGGATTCTGACTCATAGTCCCCCTACAGGACAGGAGAGAACTCTCCCTGTGATTCTGAGACTAACTCTTCATGAGTTGACAAAGAAAGTCCCACCTTTCTTTGTGCTGTGGCTGGTGGTTTCGAGCTGCTGACCTTGCAGCAACCAATGTGCAGCCACTATGCCATCCTGTCCATTAGTATAGTAGAATACAGCCCAAAGTGGGGCTATAGCCATAGCTATATAGAGTCCAGAGTTATCATTCTTTTTTAAAATTCTTTTTTGATAAATCATTTGATTGGGGGCTCTTACAGCTCTTATAACAATCCATACACCAGTTGTATCAAGCATATTTGTACATATGTTGCCTACATCATTTTCAAAATATTGTCTTTTTACTTGAGTACTCCCTCAACACAGGAACACTTTGTTCTATTCAGCGGGCATTCTGTGACACTCACTTTCCAGAAAATGATTGTTGAAGACAAAATGGGTGTATAAGCAAATGTGGTAAAGAAAGCTGATGGTGCTAGGCTATACAAGATACAGCATCTGGTATCTTAAAAGCTAGAAAGTAAACAAGCAGCTATCTAGCAAGGAAGCAACAAAGCCCACATGGAAGAAGGACATAAACTATTTTTAACAAATGGCGTCATTTGTAAGCAGAGCCTACTGTGCTGCTCATTTGGTCTTTAACATCTAAAACATTCCATCCATTCATGTTTTTCAGTTAAACGTTTTGCTACAACAACCTTGCCATGTCTTTACAAAATTACACATCTAGCAGGTATATTTCACTCAACAAAATGTGTATATTGACAAAGTTCTCATAACATTTCTCTTTAAATTTATGTTATCTCTAAGTCCAAGCAGCAAAAGGCTTAACCAAAGATTCCACACAGAAAACTGTCTTTTTTTTTTTCAAATCATGTTTCTCAAAAATAGATATGGCAACTGGATATAAATACTTTCTGACGATAACATTACATCTGTCCAAAAATGGAAATCATTCTTCATGGCCAGCATTTTCTAAGGGTTTGAATTACTCTGTGAAAGTGTCCTATTCTCATGCTGTGAATGGCTGATAAACCAAACACAGTGGAGGGCAGAATAATGATCACGATTTCTAAAAAAAATATCCCCCAGTCTTCTAGTCCGATACCACAAGTGCTCAGTGAGCTGCCTGTTGGGGCTGTAGTTTATTTTTCTGACATCTGAACTCAGGCACTAAATAGGGTCTGGGTTATCCAAAGGCAGAAGCGGAAGGACACAGGCTGAGCGAAGCCCTGCTCAAGGAGAGAGGAGGAATGTCCTTTCCCCTGATTCTCTTTCAGCTCCACTTACGTCTAAACTCCTGTGGGGTGGATGGCAGCGAGTTTGGCTTTGATTTTCACCCTCTGCCTGGATGACCCAGTCACTGCTTTAGGATCTTGCATTACCTCTCACAAATAGCATTACCAAACACTTGGATCTATGACCTTGCTTTGCTTTGGCTAATGCTAGTACAACTACAATGCCAAGGCAACTCTCTGTTTTTTTCTAAGATGCCACCCTAGGCTGACTCCTAGGGATTCTGTACAACAGAATAAACCACTCTTGGGTCAGGTGCCATCCTCACAATAGTTATGCCTGAGTCACTGCTGCAGCCACTGTGTCAATCCTATTCATGAAGGGTCTTCCTCCCTTTTTTGCTGACCCTCTACTCAAACGTGATGTCCTTTTCCCGGGACCGGTCTCTTCTGATAACATGCCTGTGCTTGTCTGGGTAGACTAGAGAAAAAAAATCAGGGAGACTCACAATGTGTATAAGAAAGAGGTTTATATATAAGGGCAATTGAATCATCCCACCGCAGTCCAGATCAAGTCCATCAGTCCAATATTAGCCCATATGTCTGATACCAGTCTATAAAGCCCTCTTCAGACTCAAGAAACACATGTAATGACGCTGATTGCAGTATGATCACAGGCCAGTGGGAAGTCTTGTGGATCCAGCATTGTAAGCATCCCAGCAGTGCCAGGGGTCTCCATGTGGTTCTTCCAGGTTCTCACTGCCATCAGCATAGCCCCATGTGTCTTGTCATTAGAGAATCTCTCAGGGATTGAGCAGAGAGAGAGAGAGAGAGGTCTCCCCACTCCAAGGAGGAAATACAGGAATTCCCAGAATCCTCAGAGGAAGGCTATGCCCACACAGAGGCCTCATTGGGTATTCAATGATTGACAGGCTAGACTCCACCCCTACTCTTAATCCTCAAATTGACACCAGATTATGTAACTACCATAGTGTCCAAACTAAATCAGACAGTTTTGCCTTTCTCTCTTCGAAAAATCCTTCTGGCTCTACTTGTTCCAAGACAGATTTGTTTGTTCTGGCAGTCCATGATTTTTTCAATGCATTTGTTAATGCATCAGTTCTCCTTCAGTGTCCCTTATTGATTGTCCAGATTATACATGCATGTGAAATGATTTCAATTTAGTACTCAAAGTGACATCATAGCTCTTTAACCCTTAAAGAGGTCTTGTGCAGCAGCAGGTTTGTCCGATGCATTATGTCTTTTGATTTCTTGACTGCTGTTCCCATGACCAGTGATTAGGGATCTACGTAAATTGAAGCCCTTGACAACGGCAATCTTTTCTCTTTATCACAATGCCATCTATGGATCCCGTTGTGAGGATTTTAGTTTGTTTCCATTGAATTGCCATCCAGACTGCACTTTGTTAATGAGCTCTCTTCCCATCATGACGTTGAGTTCTTCTTCGCATAGTTCAGTTGCTCAGATTATTTGTTCAGAACCTGGATTGCATAAGTATGGTCAAAGGATACAACCCCGACACCCACTTTTCTTGATTTTAAACCATGGAGCACCCCGTTGTTCTCTATGAGCAACTGTCTCTTGGTTCATGTGCAGGTTGCACATGAGCAAGACTGTCACTTTGGAGTCCATTCTTCACGATGTTAGCCATACTTTGTTCCGATCCACACAGTCAAATGGCTTTGCATAGCCAATAAAACACAAGTAATAATCTTTCTCATGTTTTCTGCTTTCAGTCACGACCCAGCAATGCGATCCCTCATTCCACATCCTCTTCTGAATCTGGCTTGAATTGCTGGCCGCTTTCCGCCGATGGATAGCAGGAGTGATTTTCGAATCATGCTCAGAAAATGTTTTCTTACGTGTGATATTAGCGATATTGTTGGATACATTTTGCATTCTGTTTAGCCTCTCTTCTTTGGCAGGGGTATGAATACGGATCTTTTGGCATCGATGAATGAGTGCTTCCAGCATTACATTAGTTTAGTGAAACATTGCCATCGGTCTTCCATCCATTTCTGGAGCTTTGTGTTTTGCTAATGCCTTCAGGGAAGCATGGCTTCTTCCTTCAGTGCCTTGGGTTTTTGATCATATGTTACCTCTTGAAATGGTTGAAAGTTAGCGAGTTCTTTTTGTTACAGTGACTATGTGCATTCTTTCCAAATTCTTTTGCATAGTCTTTACATGTTCCTTCACTCACTCAATAGATAAATGACCATGTGGTGGAGTGTGCCTACTCTCCTCCTAGAGCAGGAGATGAAGAGCAACAACAAAGGGAAGCACTGTCCCTGGAGTCGGGAGAAGACAGATAATAATGTGCTTCTGCAGGAAGGGTCTTTTATCCTCTTAAGCTCTTTCTTCCCTTCCTATCATCACTATATCTGAAATGGAAGTTTCCGTCTTCATAACAGAGGAACTGTGCTATAAATGTGGTTATTGCTATAATAGGGATGGGCCCTTGTAACTCTAATTTCAAGAATGAACATGGCTGTCATCTCCCTTGAAGGAAGAGTATATGGGGTGAATGCAGTTCCTCATCAGACCACAAGGAGGAGAAACAGATGAAGATGACAGGAGAGAGAAAGTGGTTGGAAAGAAGAAAAACACACTAAGGGAATTTTGGGTTGGCTCCACCTGGCTAATTCTTTTTTTTTTTTTTCCTGGCTGATTCTTTACAGACAGAACCAAGAGACAGTTGTTCATATAGAACAATGGGGTGCTACACAATGTATGCCATATTCTAGATTTTGAGTTTGTTGGTTCCTGAAAAATAATTGTACTCCTTGCTTTTCAGACCCGCACACCCACCCACTAGAACACAAATCATTAAGCCTTTCACTAATAACTGAAAGGTTGGCAGTTCAAGCACTCCCCAAGGCCTGGTGATCTGTTTTGAAAGATCTCAATTTTGAAAACCCCATGAAGTAGTTCTACACCAGTCACAGGCATTTGGATTGTGGTGCGGGTGGGGAATACTGAAAGCAAAATACAGCACTGAAAGAACAAACCATTCTGTATTCGAAGAAGCCAGGCCAGGGTGCTCCTTAGAAGCAAGGATGTGAGGCTTTGTCTTACATACTTTGGACATATTGTCGAGAGAGACCAGTCCTGGAGCAGGACATCGTGCTTGGCAAAGGGGAGAGGCAGCTAAGGAAAGGAGGGCCCTCCAAGAGACGAACTGAAACTGTGTCCCAGCTGCAGGGGACTCAGACCTAGGAATCCTTGTGACGATGGCTCCAGGCTGCAGTGTTTTGTTCCGTTCTAATAGGGTCTTTATGGCTGTAGCTAACTTGACGGCACCCAACAGCAACAACCACCAAATGAAGTTGCCACGAATCAGAATGCTCTAGTTGTCACTAGTTGGGCTGAAAACTGCCAGGTCAGAGGTTCAAAACCACCAGCTGTTCCATGGGAGAAAGATGAGGCTTCTGCTCCTATAAAGAGTTCCAGTCTCAGAAACTCACAGGGGCAGTTCTACCCTGTCCTAAAGGGTCACTACGAATTGGCATTGACTAGATGGGAGTGAGTTTGATTTGTCTGTGTGCACATGTCTGTCTTTCTGTGTTTGTGTATATGTGTCTGACAAGCAAGGAGTACAATTGCACTGTTTTCAGTAAGTATCTACTCGACATCACAGGACACAATACGGGATTATAATATATATGATGTATATAATACACGTTATATATCTAAAATATTTCCCTAACTTTTCCGTTTAGATGAAAATTTGTAGCCTCCTGAGTATGTACACAACTACAACATGACACCACCTGAAAGTCAGATTGAGAATGATTAGGTCATTTATATTAATTACTAGAAGGCAAACTATACTTGTTCATATTTTTAATAGAAAATCCAAAATCACAGTGGTTTAACATAAAAATGTTTAGATTTTTTTCTTCAGAAAAACAGTTCGGAAGTGCTGGTATTTGACTCTTTGGTAATCACAGCTGCTTACTATGCGTATGCTCTTCTTTCTGGAGTTGACCACCAAATTCAAGGTCAACTCATGTTCTAAGGTAGCTGCTGCAGTGCCAGCCATTAGACACAAGGCTGGGAGACGGAGAAAAAGGTAAATCTCTTCTGAGTCACATTAGCTCTTTCTGAAGAACCAGGTGAAGTTCCACGCCACTCTATCACGAAAACATCATTAGCCAGAACTTGCTTCAATGCCCACCTCTAGGTGTGCTGGAAGGTAGAAGATGCGGTCTTTTAGCTGGTCACACTGTTATTCAAAACAAATCTGGGATTCTGATACTAAGATGCAAAGAATAAGGAGAGACTCTATATTGGCTAGACAAATAGAAATGTAGACCACACAGCCAATGGAATATTGGCTATGCCCTGAGAGTTAAAGGTACCCACAATCCATTTCATCATGTGAATGTGCAGGTGATAGTCTTACATACGATGCATATCTATGTAATTCGGAATAACTTTGGTTTCCTTTTTTCTCCCTTAAGGCCAGTGTGTTTATATATTCCTTCTCCCAAACAAAGTTGCCTTTTCCTTTTTCCCAACAGTTTTATTGGCTTATAATCCACATATTATATAATTTAATAGTTCCATCATATCAAGAAAAGTTGTACAGTCATCCCTATAATCAGTTTTAGAATTTTCTTCATTCTTGTACTCATCATTATTCCTTCTCATTTCCCCCTACCTTCCCTGCCACACCCCAGGAACCAGTAAGTCAGTTACCATCTCTAGATTTACCTAGTATGGATTTCATACACCCCCAAGCATTTAAAAACAGACAAACAAACAAAAACCTAACAAGAATAACAAACTAAAACAGATAAAAACCTCAATAGAAAAGAAAGCAAAATTTATTATAAACCAGAGAAAATGTAAATGAATTACAGGAGAGATCAAATGATAGGGTGATAAATCTCAACCTAACTGCATTAGCAACCATCTACTTTCCAAGGCTTCCTATATGCTATCAAGGCTCTTCACGTCTCTGATCCGTGCTCAGCGGGGCTTCACCAAGGGCTTAACTCACACAAGAACAAGTTGTCTTACAAGAATATGAATACATTTTGAAGCAATGAAAAGAATCGGAATCATATAGCTGTGTGAATTGACGTATGTGTTGTTTCCAACTTTAATGATGACCTTTCAATGCTGTAAGTCCTTCCAGGTTTTGCTACCCAGCTCTCTCTAATCTTCTTCTTCTTCTTCTTCTTCTTCTTCTTCTTCTTCCGGGAATACAGGTGAGGATGGTACTATTGCACTGGTCACAGCTTCCTTTTGCCCCTTTTATTCTCACTAATAATAGAGCTCATTCATGAAACACTTGTTATTTTAAAATCTTTTGCGCATAACTATAAAGGGTACAGATAGGAACTGGAAACATAAGGAATCCAGGACAGATGATTCCTTCTGGACCAGTGATGAGAGTGGTGAAGCGGGGAGGGTGGAGGGAGGGTGAGGTAGAAAGGGGGAACCGATTAGAAGGATCTAAATATAACCTCCTCCCTGGGGGATGGACAATAGAAAAGTGGGTGAAGGGAGACGTCAGACAGTGTAAGAGATGACAAAATCATAATAATTTATAAATTACCAAGGGTTCATGAGGGAGAGAGGAGTGGGGAGGGAGGGGAAAAATGAGGGCCTGCTACCAAAGGCTCAAGTAGAAAGCAAATGTTTTGAGAATGATGATGGCAACAAATGTGCTTGACACAAATGGATGGATGTATGGATTCTTATAAGAGTTGTACGAACCCCCAATAAAATGATTTAAATAAAAAAAAAAAGATAAAGAGAACCCCCAAAACCAATGAGCTTTCCATCTAGCAATGGGGATTTCAATATAATAGGTTGATCACATTTTCATAAACCATATATAAGAGAAGGTCCATGGAATAGAGAGCCCAAAGGGGGGGGGCTTGTCTGCAGACATGAGAAGTCTCACAGAAGATATGTTGTCTGATGTGTGATAAAGGATGTCTAAGAGTTCTATAGATGGAGAAAAGAACATTTGTAAGGTCACGGATGAATGAAACAGCTGAAAAATAGTTTTCGATGGATGATGAAGTGTAGGGTGTGATGGGCAGGTACAATCCTCTCCCTCCTTACAGAACATACAGGTCTGCCTGAGTTTCTCCCTCTCACTGCCATCGAATCACTTCCAATGCATAACCGCCCGATAGTGCTCCTCAGCAAACACACAAAGGGGCTTCCAAAAGTGTGTGGAAAAATCTAATTAAAAGATGACTCGCCCTCTACCCCCAAACTCTGTGAAGGCCCCTCATACTAAAAGTGGGTGGCTTTGACAAACAGAAGTCTATTTATTGTCTCATAATCTTGGAGGCTGAATTCAGGGCCTTCACAGGGCTGGGCTCTCTCCATTCTCGAGAGAAGATTCCTCCTTGTCTTTCAGCCTCCTTCCATCCTGTATGTTTCCTGGTATTCTTTGCCTTGTAGACAGACCCTTACGGGATATCTCCAACCTGTGTGTGCTTCTCTCTGTGTCTGGCTTCCAAACTTGTAAGACATTAAGCAGAATAATTTGGGGCCCACCGTCCTCCAATATGATCTCATTACCAAACACATGCAAAAGAACCCTACTTCCAGCCTGTTCACATTCACAACTACAGGGATTAGAATTTCATCATAGATTTTTTGGAAACAAAATTCAGTCTGTAACAAAGACCTGGGGCATAAGCACCCTTCAAATACGCCCTTCAAATGTCATGGCATCTGCATTCACTTTGACTTCTAAGTTGGCCTCACATCTGCCCACACTCCTTTATGACCCAATAGTACTTCATTGCTGTATTATTTCATGCCTGTGTATCTGTTTTATTTTTCTTATTCTTCCTGTTATTGATTTCTAGTTTTACAATGGTCTGGTCAAAGAAATTGCTTTGTATAATTTCAATGTTATAAAAATTTTGAGGCTTGATGTATGGCTTAAATATGATTCTATTCTATAAAATGTTCCATAAACCTTACAGGCTGATATTGGGTTATGTGATCCATGTGAGGTTGGATGAATAGTATCATCTGTTGAAGGTTGAGCACCAAAGGGTCTCCTTGTTGTTGGGGAGTGACCCGATGGTGTTGAGTCAGGTCATTGGCTGCTAAACTTAAAGGTGGCAGCTCAAACCCACTAGCAGCTACTGTTACTTTAAAGCTGTAGATCTCTCTGTTAAATTCTGTTAGAAGTTTTTTTATATATCTTGTAGGTCTATAACTTGGTGCATAAATATTTATTATTATTGTATCTTCTTGGTGAATTGAACCTTTATTCATTACATTTGACTTTTTGTTTCTCATAATAGATTTTGACTTAAAAGCTATTTCGACAGAAGTAAGTACCACCCTCCTCTCCCCTGGTTAATATTTGGTTTATTTTCTCCATCCTTTGACTCTTTTAACAAATTTATGTCTTTGTATCTAAGATGGATTTCTTCTAGGCAATATCTTGATGGGTCATGTTTTATTATCCGTTCTACCATGCCTGCCTCTTGAGTAGTGCATTTAATCCATTCATGTTCAGTGTGATTATTAACATATGGATTCATTGCTGCCATTTTGGTATACTTTTTTAGTGTAGTATTAGTAGTTTTTTTGTTCTTTATAGTTTCCTATGCTGAAATAACTTTATATGTGTGTTTTCTTCTTTTTAAATAGTTTTATTGACATATACTTCACACATCACACAATTTAATGGGTAAATCATATTAAGAAGATTTTTGAAATCATCACAATCAATTTCAGAACCGTTTCTTCTCATGCTCATTGTTGTTAGCTTCTGATTTCCATCTGCCCTGTCATACCCCTAGGCAATTATCAATCCAGTTACTCCATACATCTACCCATCCTGGATTTCATTTATGTAAATTCCTATACAACACAAACAGGAAGGCAACAAGTAAACCCAACAATGACTACACAAAACATAGGAGAACATCAAGAAAAAAGAAAGCCCAAACCATTAAAAACGGAAACAACTTCATAATGATTCAAGAAGGAGATCAAATGACAGGCCTAACGACATCTACATTTTAACCTAACTACATCTTCCACAATTGACTTCACAGTGCTTTCTGTCTGAGAGCAAGGCTATTTGCAGCCCTTGACTATGGCCAGAGGGGATTCACCAGAGGCTTCATCCATGTGGGGAGCCTGCTGATGGATTTTGGGCATCCACTGTCATCCATCTGATCTCACTGCCATCAACTCAGTGCTGACTCACAGTGAGCCCCTGTGAGTTTTCGAGACTGTTCACGGCTTACTGGAGTAGAAAGCTTAGTCTATCTCTTTCAGAGCTGCTGGTGGTTTCAAACTACTGACCATGCAGATCACAGCCCAATGCATAGCCATTACACCACCAGGGATCCTTGGCCTTCTGCGAACTGGGTGTTCATATTTTAAGCTCTGATATTGTTCCCTCCTTTGGATATAGATCTATTATTTACAGTTTCTTGGATCACACAAGCTTGTGTGCTTGATAGCTGTTTTTTTTTCAAGAAAAGTCTCTAAGACCCGAGACACTAGTCTTTCTGTTGGCTGAGCACCATCTGGCTTCTTCACTCCACTTGCTGTAGCATCTACATGGGTTTTCTTTTCCTATCATTTTTTATGGTTGTGTCTGTGTTTAATGGTCATTTCTATATTGGTGAGGAGATTTGTTAATATTCTTTATGAATACCCTGACATTTGCAAGGTAAGAGGACACTGGATAGGTTGGGGATCTCTAGTTATTACTCTTTGGTTTCAGCCTGCAGTGAGCCTTTCCTTTGCAAATGGTCAGGCATCATACTTTGCTGGAATGTAGTCATTCTGGTGCTAGTTCCTGTTCTTTTCTATCTCTGTAGCTGTCTGGATCATTGGAGTCCAGCCACCTTCTTATTCTTTCCCTTTTTAGGTACTTAAATATCTAAAACTTAAGTTCTGCTTAACTTGTTTACACCAAGTTTTTGTTTGTTTGTTGTGATTTTTACAGAACATCTCTGGATGTGGTGGGAACAAAGAGAGGGGGGGTTGGGGGGAGGAAAACACACACACACACAGAGGGTTTAATAGGATGATGTTGATTTCATTTCTTGGGATGGGCTATGTAAATATATATGGCATGTTTCTTTCCAAACAAACAAACAAAATCCCTCCAATTTCTTCATCCCTCAAATCTAAATAGTGATGTGAGTGGCTTGAAAAAAGAGGAGGAAAAGTGAAATTGAAATGGACTTGGAGTCTTTAGTGGCAAACAAGTTCATATCAAAAAAACAAACAAGCAAATTCTATGTCTTCTGTTGTGAATCCCATGGAGTTGACTTCCTTTCATTCAAGGATGCTGCTGGCGCTGCTTCAAGATGGCCAGGCTGGGCCAGGCAGACTAGCCAGGTGCTTGAGATCCAATAATCTCCCAGTCCCTAGTTTTCCACTCCAAGCTCCCTCTAATCCTAATCTGATGCTCATGGTTCCAAAGTTGCCATCTCTATCTATATCCTGTACTTGTCTTGTAGGAGCACATGACAGTGAGTTTCACTGAGTAGCCACCTTGGTTTCTTCCCCCAGCCAGCCCATGTTTAAGGACAATTCTAGCTCTGCTCTCCTTCATCACAAATAACACAGTAGTACTTTGTTATTATGTATGCAGGAAAAGAATCCATTTTCTGGAGAGAAATCCTGTTGAACAACGCCTTCATTTTCGGCAGAGTAGGCCCCGAGGATGACTTCGGATGGGCTTTGCCAAGGCTCTTCTTACCCCTCTGCCTGGTGACGATGGGTCAGGTACCACCTAGGTACTTCTCTTCATTCTCACAAGGGGACTCCGGCCCAACTGTGTGATGGGAGTCCTAGGACAGAGCACCTGGATCAGGCACACAGAATGTTAGACCCAGGCCCTTGCCAAAGAGTGGAGTTTTGAACTGTTTGGTGCTCAAAAACTCTTGAGAGAAAACTCTAAGGATTTAGAAGAGAGAGTCAGTCAACAAAACTCATTTCTTTCATTAATTTGGTTAAGAAAGAATTGAAAGCTCTCTGGTTTCTCCCGAGAAAGATGGACTGTGAGACTGTTACGGGGTGAGTTGTGTGTCTCCCTCCAAATAAACCTTAAGCCCTAAACCTTCAAACGTGATTTCGTTTGGAAGTAGGGTCTTTCAGATGCTATCAGGTAGTTTCACCTGAAATCAGACTGGAGTAGGGTAAATCCTAATCCAACCTGAGTGTTAGCTTAGTTTATGAATGTGGAGAACAGACACTGGGATACACCGGGAAGACCTCATGTGAAAATGCTTCTAAAAGTCAAGGAATGCTAAGGATTCTTGGGAGCTACCGGCAACTAGGAGACAGGCACGGAACTGCTTCCAGAAGAAATCAACATTGCTCATCTCCAAATGTATATTTTTTAGCCTCCAGAAAAATAAACTTCTGTTCTTCAAAGCCATCCCCACTTATGGTATTTTGTTATGGCAACACTAGGTTACTAAGGCAGGGATACTAAATGAAAATAATGTGTATAATTTCAGAGGCTTATACATTCTCTGAAGCCCCCATTGAGACTTTAGAGAAACCAGGTACATGATGACAAATAAGCTTCACTATTTACGAACATTAAATAATCTGTAGCGATGGTCAAGGGCATTGTTTTAAAATGGATTTGAGTCTGGCTTGTCCTAAACAGGAAAGAGCACTGTGCCCCACTAGCACACTCTAAGTAGGGGTGAGGGCTGTGCTGGGCCATGCATTGAGCTGAGGTCCTGACATCCTTATTCTGGAAGGTATATTATCAGCAAGCTGTGACTATTGACTACATGTTTTATTTACCCAGTAAACAGCTTTTATTGGTTTGACTCTGAGCATTATTTTCTCAGCTTGCATTAAAGGAAATTTTTAAAATTTTCATATGACGCCTGTCTTTACTCTTGATGGAATGTCATAAAAAATACTAACCTCTACATTTCAGATAAATTGTTCCTGTCCAAGCTAGATATCAGGAAAACCATTGCTTCGTTGAAGAATGATATGCTTTTAGGACAAAATATGAATGAAGCAATGCACAGTGTTCCTTTATCTTTCAGAAACGTCAGCTTAATATCAATAAGTACGCAAGCCCCTAAATTTGGCATACAGTGATACCAATAATGTTTATCGTCCTCATCTATAGCTATGTATCGCACTAGTTAGCTGTCCTTGTGAGCCTTGAGTTTAGTAGCTGATCTCAAACAGCTCGTGCCACCCAGAATCTTCAGAGATGAGCCTGAGTAAAATGAAGAGCGACTCTGATGAGATCTGTCGTATGCAAGATCCTAGTATGTGAAGGCCTCGCAGCCTCTGCTGATCGGCTGGAGCGCAGCAGCTGGTGCAAAGGCTAATACACAACATCATGTGGTTCGCCTGCCTTCTTCAAATCCTTACAGACGAATGCTTTGCTAGTGATCACTGCTTGCATTCATGGTTGGTCAATAGATCTACAAGTAGATCTACTTGGAACAAAAAAGGCTACATGAAAACAGTTGGATCTCAAGAAACGAATGCAGTGAAAACACTCTTCTTGACCAAGGAGTGATGTGGTCAGCATTTCAAAGGAAAGTCACACAGGCCTGATCACACCTTTCACACATCATCTGTGCACTAGAAAGTGTCCATGTGCCATACATTGAATTACAAAGTCTTGGTGAAAAATATGAGTATTGCTTATTTTGAGGGGGGAAGTAGCACCTGATACACAACGCACAGTACGGGAACCAAAAAACACAGTATTATGGTGATATTAAGGTTAATTGTGAAGAACGACTGGCAAGTGATGCTTATGTTCGACTCATACTTCAGGTTGTGTTCTCTGGACAGATTCCGAGATGGAGATTTGTGAGCAGGAGGGTGTTTGCATGGTGGTGTAAGAGAAAAAGGACAGGGAAGAGAAAAATGCTCCATCGTTGGCTGGTATGACTCTTCAGAGTTATTGCAAATACTTGCTAGGAGGCTGGGATTCTCTCTCCCTCCCAAGGCCCTGCCAAAAGACTGGACTTCCCTTGAATGAAGCAGCTCCCTTCAACCCAAGGCAAGACTCTAAAAGGCAGGTAGGTAGCTGAGTCATCCGCTGCCAGCACTTCCGGCAGATGGTGGATAAAGTGCCTTTGTTCCTAAAGGTGTTCTTGGTGACTCACCCGAGCATACCATACACCGAGCAAGGTTCAGTCATAATCACATCCATTAAAAGGGGAAGAGACAGATTGTCCTGGCAAAATTGGGTGCCCATTCACCAACAAATGAAATAAGGTCTTTCGCCACGTACAAAAACATACTCAAGATAGATTTTAAAAAACCTCAAGGTTTAGAGATCACAGAAAAAAGAGAATCAAATGTAGAAACCTAATATGTGGTATAATTCGTCCATCACATATATCCAAAATACCACAATAGCAGAAGATGAGCTAAATGACTGGGGCCCGCTAAATAGTACACACTTATGTACACCAAAGACTTGACCAACTGCGTGAAAAGAGAACCTGTAAGCCGTGAAAACTATTTTGGCAAAGACATATCAGGCCAGGGACAAATCTCTAAAAGGCTTACAAAACTGCAACGCTTCAACAATGAAAACACACACAATCAATTCTAAAGCAGCAGAGGAGAGGAGCAGCCATTTTACCAAAAAGGATATTCAGGTGGCCAATCAACATATGAAGAAATGTTCATGATCATCCACCCTTAGAGATGAAAATCAAAACAAGGAATTCTCCTCTCACCCCCAAATTAATAGCACATTAAAACCAAACCAAACAAACACAAAACAAAACAAAACAAATGGGTGTGGAGAGACTGGAATCCTCACACACTCCTGGCCAGACTGTAAAATGGTTGAACCACTGTGGAAGATGTCATGGAACTTCCTTCAAGACTTGGTAATAGTAATACCACGTGACCCATGGATCCTACTACTAGCTTGATGTTAGGTAGAGCAGGGACCAGGTGTCAATGGGCATGCTCAGAAGGCATGGTCCACCAAGGTAGGCAGTACACCTGGATTGGCCCCATTTAGGCTAGGTGAATTTAATTTAGCCAATGGGGTTAACCAGTATCATCGACCACGCCTCCCAGCGGAGGGCCTGAAAGCCAGGCCTGAATCCCACTGCGCTTCTTTTCCTGGTGCTCCTCCACCGGCTGTGCGCTTGTTCCTCTGGCCTGAGGACTCTTGCAGGTGTGAAGTGCCGTGCGGGTGCCTGTGTAAAACCCGAAACTTCTTCCCTCCTTTACAAAACTCACTTGGATCACAATCCACGCTTTGGAGTGAATTCTTTCTTGCACAAAGCCAAGGTCCGAGGTATTTCTCACATGAAAGATCTAACACTATATATACCAGAGAAATAAGAGCCATGACTCAGAAATGCATAGCTAACCCTATGTTCATTGCAACATTATTCATAACAAAAAAGGTGGAAACAGCCTAAGTGCCCAAATAGAAGACTGAATGCATACATGTTGGTACAGACACATAGTCAAATGCTGTGCAACATTAAAGAATAACAATGAGTCTTTGAAATACCAGAGGATATGGATGAACGTGGAAGACATAGTCTGACTGAAATTAGTCAGTCATAAAGTGGCAAATATTGTATGAGACCGCTGTTACAAAATGCCAGAAAAGGTATACATATGGAAAGAAATCTTTTTTGAAGGTTACCATGGGTGGGAGAGGGAAGGGCAGATAAACCACTAATTTGAGGATAGACACATAATAACTTGGGGGAAGGAAAAGGTACAATATAGTAAGGAGAGTTCAGAACAAAAGATTTAAGGCAAGTGAAAGCATTGGGAGGAGCTCAAGTGTTGAAGGAAACAAGGTACGTATTATAAAACCCATCTGACAATAACTAATAAAAAGAATCTATAAGTGGATACTTAGATTAGGCACTTACACTTGAACAAGGGAGAAAAGAGAAAGGGGACGACATTCACAAGTATCTACAGGTGTAAGAGGCTCATATGTATTTGTCTGTGTTGCAAATGCACCCATGAATCATCGTAGAGTAAGGCACCCCACTGCCAATGAGTGGATTCCCACTCATAACAAGGGCAGAGTAGAAATGTTGCCTGGGATTTCAAGATGGTAAATCTTTAGGGGAGCGGAGTGCCTCCTCTTTCTCCCATGGAGTGGCTGGTTAATAGGAACTTCAACCTTTTAGTTAGTCTAATGTATAACCTACCATGCCACCACAATTCCTTACAGGACAACATCTAGGAGGCAAATTCTGAAAACTTTCTAGCCATCACCAAAAAGCATGGGTCTGGAAGCTTAAGACCATGGATGCGGTGTTGTACATCCTACTTTGCTGAACTGTGACTGGAGTTTTGCCACCTTGTGAGCAGCCATGTAAAGTAGAAGAATGCCGGCAATCCAAGCTGCACGGAAACAATTTGTTCCGAGGTCATGAAGCACATGAACCACAACCTCCACAGCCCCGAGACCAGAAGAACTAGGAGGCGCGTGCCTACCACTCACCATTGGCTGTTCTGAACCAGATCACACCAAAAGGTCCTGAATAGAGTGGGAGAAAAATATGAAAAAAATCAGTCATAAAAACGAGCATACTTCTTGTCTGATAGATAGTGGTGGAACCCTGACCCTATGGCCTAGAAGCCCCCTTCAGACCTGATCCTGAACTTGCTCTCCTGACTCAATTTTCAGACAAGTAAATCGCCGACACCTGGGAGGTGTGCACTTCTTAGAACAATCAACCATATGCAATCCACATGGCCGCGTTTGCTTAGGGGTAGAGCTCAGGGAGAAGGAAGGGGTAGAAAAGTCTGATCAGAAATGCAAACACTATTAGGTAGAAAGTAGGAGAAAACTCTTGCTGATAGCTACATTGTGGGGATTGCAATCCAGGTCACAAATAGAAAACAAACAACTTGACTCCTACACTCTCATGTAACAAAAAATAAATGCAGCCAATAGGAAAAAATAATGACAACTGATTTCAAGTCTTTAAGCAAAGAATAGTCAGTTTCCGGGGCAGCAGCAGGGAGGAAATGGAAGCATCCGGGATCAGATGATTCCCTGAATAAGACCTCTTCCTGCGGGGAGTCATTGCAACGGATACAGTCATCATCTGGGGTCACTTTTGAAGGTCACTTCTGAGCAAGATCTATTCTGCTTATGCTAAGGCGCCAGCCCCTCTCTCTCGGAGAGTGTTTGCACTCACTCCCCTTGCAGTCAGCAATTTCATCACAAAGACGTCGTCCGTGGGCATTTTGCATCCCGGCATTAATTAGACCAGACGCCTGACTTTGCTCAGCGTTCACCTAGAAGAGGAAGACCTTATTCTCTGAATCAGATGTTTGCACTGGCCGGGCCCTAGTCAGGGACTTACATGCTAATTGAAAAGTCACCTTCTTGACTCATGGTCTCCAGATGAGATTTTCGAATTTAGACTCTGACCACCAAAATGCATTCAAATCGATCTAAAAATAAACAATAATGTATATTATCTAGACAGGGGTTTATGTAAAAAAAGTAAAATTATCTCTTAAACTCAAAAAATCTTTTAATACCTTTTGTGTAAATATGTATTTCAAAAAACAAACAAACCCTGTTTAATATTTCACTTCAATGTATGTGGGGATATTTTATCTACATATGAAAAACTTGTATTTTAAATTTCATCGGGCTTATTTTTATTACATACTGGCCTCTACGAACTACCACAGATAAGAACTATACACCTCATTTTGCACAGATCATTTAAAATTGAACTGTAATATTGCACATATATTTGAGGGGGCTTCAAAATTTGTGGAAAAATGGAATTAAAAGGTAATAGAGTTTTTCCGTGCATTTTTTGAAAGTCCCTGGTATTTGCAGTTTGAGTTATATGGCGATGAATCCAGTGAAATGGTGTATGAAATGATCAACAAAAATTGGCAACTTCACGAATTAGTTCTTTTAGCCTAGCTGAAAGGCATTCAACTATGTGGATCATAACAAACTATGGATAAAACTGGTTAAAAAAAAAAAAAAGGAATTCCAGAACACTTCATTGTCCTCATTTAGAACCTGTACATGTGCCAAGAGGCAGCCATCCAAAGAGAACAAGGGCATACTGTGTCTGGTTAAACCCAGAAAAGGTATGTGCCAGGGTTGTATCCTTTCACCACACCTAGTCAACCTGCATGATGAGTGTGTTAGTCTGGGTAGACTAGAGAAATAAATTCATAGACACTCATATATTTATAAGAAAGAGCTTTATATACAAGAGCAATTGAATATTGAGAAAACATCCCAGCCTAGTCCAAATCAAGTCCATAAGTCCGATATATAGCCCATATGTCCAATATCAATCTATAAAGTCCTCTTCAGACTCATGGAACACATGCAATGACACTGAATGCAGGAAGATCACAGGCCAGTGGGTGGAAAGTCTTGTGGTTCTAGTGGCGGTAGAAGCATCTCAGTGTTGTCAGGGGTCTCTACGTGGCTCCTCCAGCCCAGGGCACTACCATAGTGCCTGTGTCATGTAAGCTGCAATGTCTCCCAGGGAGTAAGCATGTGTCCCACCTCCAGCGAGCTATTTATCTCTGTGGCGCCTCCAAATGAGGTCATCAAGCTGCGACCTGATTGACAGGCTAAACTCCACCCTTTACTCTTAAGTCTCAAATTGACAACAGATTATGTAACTGCCACACTGAGCAAATGATTTGAGAAGGTGGACTACATGAAGGAGAACAAGGCATCAAAATCGGAGGAAGGCTTATCAACAACCTATGATATGTAAACATCCCTACCTGACTTACTGAAAGCAAGAAGAACCCGAAGCATTTTCTGATGAAGAGCGTGGACTTCAGCTTTCAGTATGGTTGCAGCACTGTGTAAATGAAACGCAGATCCACACAACTGGACCAATAGACAACAACATGATAAACACAGAAAAATTGAAGTTGTCAAGGATTTCATCTGATTTGGATCCACAACCAGTGGTCATGGAAGCAACAGTCAAGAAATCAAACGATATAAGAGAGACCAGGATTCAATTCTTTGTGCCACGATGTGAATACAACATAGAGGCATGTACCAGGGAACCAATAGAGAGGTCCTCAGGGCCAGCCCCATTCCCAACTGTGTGGATAACCCCCCATCCCACCAGAAAAATGCACTTCACAGGACAGCACTGAAACTACAGCTTTGGGAGAGGGGCACATCTGATTAGAGCACACAGGAGAAATGAAGAAGGATGGAGAGGGAGGGGAACATATCCTGGCCCACCAAGCCCCAAGGATGATATTCCTGTTCCGAGCAGACAATGCACAGAGAAGACAATAGGGCCGGCCCCACCATGAGACACCACGTCCCTCACTGACCCATAGTGCTACAGGGGACTGTGCTGCAGGCACAGTGCTGGAACTGTGCCTGGTCTGACCCCATCACACTGGGTGAAACAATGAGAGCACGCAACAGGAACAAAGTGATGAAATCCCTGGGGAATACTAAAAATAGACTTTGGAGACAGTGTGGCACCCCACCGGACTCGACTGGAAAGCACTTGTAAAAGCCAACAAACAGACCTTGAACTATTTATAGGTTTTTCCATTTTTTGTCAGTGGTTTTCTTTTTGTTGTTGTTATTTTGTTTTTGTTTGTTGTTGTTGTTATTATTTTGTTGGTTTTGACTTCCTTTGTTTGACTTTGCCTGGTTTTTGTGCTTATTAATGTCTCTGCATGTCTATCTGGATAAGATAGGCAGGATAAACAATTCAAAGACCATAAGAATGGGATTGATGGTTCTGGGGGGATATGAGAGAAGGGGAGGTGGGAGAAAGGAAGGAGGAGGGGAAACCAACCCAGGGATGAGGAAACAACAAGTGAACTAAAATCAATGGAGAGAAGGGTGTAGGAGGCCCAGTGGGGCTTAATCAAGGGCAATGCAGCAGCCAGGAATTATTAAACCTGAATGAAGGCTGAACATGATGGTGGGACAAGAGGAAAGTAAAAGGAAATAGGGGAAAGAACCAGGAGGCAAAGGACATTTAGAGAGGTCCAAATATAGGCTTGTACTTATGTAAATATATTTATATTTAACAAGAGGGGAATAGATCTATGTACTTATATCTCTATGCAAATAATTAAGGTTGCAGATGGACATTGGGCCTCGACTCAAGTACTCCCTCAATGCAAGAACACTTTGTTCTAATAATCCGGCATTCTGTGATGCTCACCTTCCTGACACAATCGCTGAAGACAAAAATGGGTGCATAAGCAAATGTGATGAAGAAAGCTGATGGTGCCTGGCTATCAAAAGATATGGTGTCTAGAATCTTAAAGCCTTGAAGATAAACAAGCAGCCATCTAGCTCAGAATCAACAAAGCCCACATGGGAGAAGCACACCAGCCTGTGTGATCATGGGGTGTCAATGGGATCAGGCATCTAAGAACCAGAACAAAATTGTACCCAATGTGAATGGGGGTATGGAGTAGAGACACAAAGCCCATCTGTAGACAATTGGACATCCCCTCACTGAAGGGTAACAAAGAAGAGATGAACCAGTCAGGATGCAGTATAGCAGCAATGAAACACACAACTGTCCTTTAGTTTCTTAATGCTTCCTTTCCCCCACGAGCATGACCTCAATTCTATCTTACAAATCAGATTAGACCAGAACATGCACACTGCTACAGATAAGAGCCCCAAACACAGGGAATCCATGATAGATAAACCCCTCAGGGCCAACAATGAGAATAGAGATACCAGGAAGATAAGCAGAAGGTGGGGGCAGGGGGGAAAGGGAGAATTGATCACAAGGATCAACATGTAAACCCCTCGCAGGGGGACGGACAAACAACAGAAAAGTGGGTGAAGGGCGATAGAGGATGATTTAAGATAGGAAAATAATAATCTATAACTTATCAAGGGTTCATGAGAGAGCGTGAGTGGGGGAGGAAGGGGGAAAGTGAGGAGCTGATATCAAGGGCTCAAATAGAAAGAAAATGCTTTGAAAATGATGATGGCAGCATATGTACAAATGTGCTTGACACAATGGATGATTGTATGGATTGTGATAAGAGATGTAAGAATCCCCAATAAAAGTATTTAATTAAAAAAAAAGAAACCAAACAATGTATTGACTTGAGCAAATATACTTTATAAGAACTCTTCAAAGTGTTAAAACAAGGATGTGACTTTGAGGTCTACAGTGAGCCTCACTCAAGCCATGGTATTTTCAATAGTCTCACATGCATGTGAAAGCTAGACAACGAATAAGGAAGACCGAAGAAGTGATGGTTTGAAGTCCAGTGATGGCAAAGGATACTGAAATACCATAGACGGCCAGCACAATGAGCAGCTCTGTTCTGGAAGGGAACATTCCAACGGTCTTTAGAGGAGGGGATGGGTAGGCTGCTTCCTCTCACGTACTTTGGATCTTATCATCAGGAGAGATCAGGGCCAGGTAAAAGAATGGCATGCTTGAGAAGGGCCAACGAAAAAGAGGAAGCCCATCAATGAGACGGATTAACATAGTGGCTGCAACAATGGGTTTACCCGTCATAATAATGGTGAAGATGGAACAGAACCATCCTGAAGAGTCAGAACTGGCTCTATGATACCTGACAAGAACAACAAAAGCTACTCACTTATTTTTCAGAATTTGTTTGGCTCTGGTGACTTAGTGGTTACGGATTGGGCTGATAACTGCAAGTTTACCGGTTTGAAACCACCAGCCACTTCATGGGAGAAAGATGAGGTTTCCTACTCCCAGTAAGAGTGACTGTCCCAGACAGACACACAGGAGGCCCGTTCTTCTCTATAGGGTCTCCATGAGTTGGAATTGACTGATTGTGAGTGAGTTTGGTATGGTCTCTTGGAATTATAGGGATTATTAAGTGAGATTAGAAGTTTTACCATGCAGGACCACCCATTAATCAACTAGAAACATTGCCTACGCATGCCCAGGAAATGATAGACAGGAAACAGTCACAGTGCGCACACTCACTGCACCAGAATCTGCCCCACCCCCCTATACGCACTGACACCCACCACATATGCACCCCAGTGAATATCCTCCTGGAACCTGAAATTCTACCAACAGCAAATTATATAGCCTTTGATAAAGGTGAGCTCTGTTAAAATCATGTATCATAAAAAGATGGGGAAGAGTGTGGAGGAATAGCATATCTTTTTTCTACTTTCTACAGCAGAGGGAAGGCATGCTACATTTCTCCATAGGATGCCTGATGCATGAATCAGCACTGGAAGAAATGCAAAACAATTCAAAAATAATTATGGAATTTTTATATTATGGTTTATTGGCAGGCACTAATGAAGGCATGCACGATTTTTATTTTTATAGTCAAGGATAAAAGTTACCTGCATATAGAGCAGTGATCCATCATTAACGGTTCTGTAGATTCTTTTTCTTTTCAGCAGTTGTCAGTAACCTGCACTCCACATTCAAGTGAGAATAATAAAGCCTTAAAATAGAACTGTTCCTTTTACAGAGCCAAGAGTGAAGCAACTGCTTGGATAAACCTTGCTCTTATCCCAGCTTCCATCTGGCTAAAGGAAGAAAACAATCTGGCTTCCTATTATTATGAAAGATTTGGCACATATTTTAAATCAAGGCACTGATAGTAGGGCTGTCTAGTTGTAGTCATTAGCATGAGGATCCTAAGTCTTAAGTCCAGGACTGAATTCACTTGGTACACCTGTTCACTTTCACTTAAAGAAAGACCTCTCCCGAGTGTTCAGGTATGTCCCAAATGCTAGCTGCTTGAAGACTATGATTGTGCTTTCACGCTTTGGTTAATCCTGTGACTTGTATTCATCACCTGTTACGTACTGAGGTTTTTGGGTGGCATCAATGGCCTTTGGGTGGAGTCATCTGTAGTGCCGACCATTTGTGTTTGACTACTAACCTAACATTAGAGGCTTGAAGGCTTAGAGGAATATATGTTGGGCTACTAATGGAAGGCCAGCTGTTCAGACCCTCAGCTGCTCCTTGAGAAAAAGATAAGGCCCTCTTTTCCCCTGAAGATTTACAGCTCTGAAAGTAAAAAAAGACAGTTTCACTCTGTCCTATGGGGTCTTCCTGAGTTGGAATCTAATCAACTGCAATAGGTTTGAATGCACCTAGGTCATAAGGTGACCAGACATCCCACTTTTGGCATGACCGTCCCGATTTTTAACAATTTTTTCCGTGTCCCATGGCATTTTTAAAAAGTCCCACTTTTTAGAAAGAACGCACGACAAGCTAGGGGATACGGTTTTCAGCTGCCATGTGGCTATTTCACCAGGATATGAATTTTATCAATGGTGTCCCGCTTTACCAATGTTAAAATCTGGTCACCTTATTATTTGGGAGCAGGGTGGGAGAAAGGCCTGCTTCCACAAAGCTTACAGCCAAGGAAGCAAGTCTGCTTGGTTTAGCACGTGGGGTCTTGTGAGTCAGAACTGCTCAATGGCAACAAGTTGCTTTTGTTTAGTTTGCCAAGGTGCTATGTAAGGCTGGAGGAGACGCCTATTAAGCAGGTGCAGTCCTTGCCCTCAGTAGCTTTGATTGAAGAGTTTGTTGCCTTTTCTCGCTCATGAAGAATGTCTTACACACTTTGGCCACACTGTCAGGAGAGAGCAGTCCCTGGAGAAAGAGATCCTGTTTGGTAAAATGGAGGGACAGCAACAAAAAGAAGACCTTCCACGAGATGGATTAACCCTGTGGCTGCTGCAACGGGCCCAGGCCTGGGCACAATCGTGGGGAAGTGTTCTGTGGTACAGGGGTCCTCATGGGTCTTAACTGGCTCATCGGCACCTAACGACAACTCTCTCACACTTAGGCTAGTGCACAGTCCATGACCTTTGAGCTCAGTGTTCATTACGCTCTCGAGTTGATATGTTTCCAGTTGTTTTGTTTGATATCTTCTGAATTTTGTTTTTCTCAATTTATAAAGGTTATTTTGTAAAAGAGATAAACTTGAGATGAGCAAACTTAAGATGATTGCTGTCTTCATGGCACTTTTAAATATCAGCATCAATCCGTAGACAATCCACTTTTGTTAATTTCCTTCCGTTTTACAACCCCTCCCCCTCTGCTTACTAGCTTCTCTTCCTAGTCTCACACACCTGCCGTGGCTTCTCCACTGTATCTAAGGACGCTCTTTCATTGTGACTTTTCTATACACTCACATACACACATGAGGAAAAGCTTGAAAATGTTTGGCAATGACAGCATTTACTTTACACAAAGGATATTGAAGGATTAGTATATTTTTATTTCTAATTATTTCTATTGCTTTTTTTCTGTTCCAGAACATTCCATGAAAGTAATATGAGGGGGTGCCCCCCGAAAAACCCTGATGCTCACTTGCTTTTTTGATGTCAGGTGGATTGGGAGTTTGTTCCGCCAGGTCAGACTGTTAATCAAGCTTTCTGCTTAGAAGTTATAAAAAGATTGCATAACGGTGTGCGACAACAAAGGCCTGATTTGTATCAGACTGGGGACTGGTTTTGCCACAACAATACACCTGCTCATGCAGCCTTCTCAGAGTGCCAGTTTTTGGCAAAAACAGCATGCCTCTCTTGCCCCACGCACTTTACTCACCTGACCTCGTTCCGTATGACTTCTTTTTGCTTCCACAAATAGAGAGGGAGATGAAAGGACAATGATTTGATGACATAGAAGAGGTGAAGAAAAAAATCAGGGAGGCGATGTCAGCCATTTAAACAGATGAGTTTGAAAAATGTTTCCAAGAACGGAAATGCAGATTTGACAAATGTATTGAGTGTAATGGAGAGTACCTTGAAGGTTATAAGGTTGTTTTGTTTAAAAAAATTAAATACATAGCTTTGGAAAATATATCCATTTTGGTGGGGGGGTAACCCCTCATATACTAATAACTGCACTGACATTAGTGGGTCTGCTGGTGAATTTCCACATTCCTTCCTAAGACTTGAGTCAGTACTAGGAAGGGTGAATGGTAGCGTACACGGATATGTGATTTCACGAAATACATGATTGTTTCCCAAATAGCCTGTATTTAGATTTTGAAAACTTCAAAACTAGGAAACCATTAGCCTTTCTTGAAAGCTAAACAACCGCCATGGCGAAGTTTTCGCCTGGGCCTCCAAGAAAGAAGATACAGCGCATCTGACATGTAATCCTAGCTATGTCTACCTTTCCAGTGAGTGCATTCTTATTGCACTATTTTCTTTGAACTTTTAAAAAGAATTCCAGGGCTATCTTTAACTTTTTATCACCGTCTATCACTTTCTATCACCTAACTTAAAAGATGTTTTGAAAGAGTTGGAAAAACATGAATCAATATATTTATTTCCAATATATGTCTATTTAATTTGGAATGTTCTCACTAGAACAAAATCTGTTCCCAGTCATATTGAAATGCCTCTTAGAATTATAAAACTGTTCAAGCTCAGCCAGACTGTTCCACCACATACTTTTCAGCAGGAAATGGACAGTACCTGAAACTTGTAGGCAACATTGGCATGGCCTAGCAGCCAGCCTGGATTTTTCTCTTTTCATTATCAATTCACTTTTTAAATTTTATTTATTTTTTCTACCTGATAAAAAGGCACAGACACGAGGCCCCGTGCCTGTGCTTCGCTTTGTGAATCAGTCTGCTTGGTTTGGTGCAGTTGGTGAGTGCTCTCTCCTTCCTCCAAGCCCCCTTTGGCATTTATAGCTATGCACTTGATCTGAGGTTCATGGTCTTAATAAACCACCTATGTTTAATGGAATTTTACAAAAATGGCTATCTAGATTCTTGAAGTGTCAAATTCAAAGCCCACTGTACAAATCAAATTGAAGTCCTCTGCTTGATCATCTCTGAGATAGTCAGTGTACAAAAGTACTACCCTACTTGACCAGTCTTCAGCTCTGCTTGAAAATTATTTAAATTATAATTTATATTATAGCCATAATAAATTCATACTCATATCAAGTTATAATTACTTTCTAGTTTAGCCTCTCAAGGCATTTTATGAATTACTAACATCTCAAGAAAGAGAGAAGTATAAATTTAGAACGAGCAGGGAATGTTGTCCTTGCGTCTGTGGATTCAGGTGATGGAGCTCTGGCTAGGTGTCCAGGGTTAGACAGGGAACTACTGTTCCGGGAAGGATTTTAATACTCTTGACTTGGATCAAGGTACTCTTAGCCCAGGAAAGATAGAAGCCTAGGAATATTTACTGCTGAGCTCTACTGACAATGAGCGCACTCTTAGATCTCCACTATTTCGGGCTGCAGTGACAACACTACTCCGCTCAATCAAAGGGATGCGGGCCAGACCTGGAGATGCAGTGGTTTGGAGGAGACTGGACTTGATCGGCAAGTGTGAAGGGACTTGCTTTGAGCCTGTAATGCCGAGGATCCAGATGACTGGCCCACAAGACAATAATAAAAATAATATAACTTTCCTCTAGTTCCTAAATGCTTCCTCCCCGCCCCCACTATCATGATCCGAATTCTACCTTGCAAGTCTGGCTGGACCAGAGGATGTACACTGGTACAGATAGGAACTGGAAACACAGGGAATCCAGGGCGGATGATCCCTTAAGGACCAGTGGTGTGCATGGCGATACTGGGAGGGTAGAGGGAGAGTGGGTTGGAAAGGGGGAACCTATTATAAGGAACTATATGTGACCCCCTCCCTGGGGGACGGACAAGAGAAAAGTGGGTGAAGGGAGACGTCGGACAGAGAAAGATAAGACAAAATAATAATTTATAAATTATCAAGGGCTCATGAGGGATGAGGGATGGGGGAGGGGGGAGCGGGGAGGGAGGGGAAAAATGAGGACCTAATGCTTTGAGAATGATGAGGGCAATGAATGTGCATATGTGCTTTACATCATTGATGTATTTATGGATTGTGATAAGAGTTGTATGAGCCCCTAATAAAACGATTAAAAAAAAAAAGTAAGACAGAAACCAAGAGCTGGGTAGATGACACTATGGTGTCAGTCTGAAGGGATTCGCAGAGAGAGAGAAATGTGGTCACTGGGAAAATCAGACAAGAAGCCAACCTGCTGGCCTTTCTGCCTTCCACGGGCACTTGTTGCACACACACTCCAGGGCCTGAAATTCAGCGAAAAGAAGACACATGGGGAAGAGACAGCAAAGAAGCAGCAGTCTATCGACGGGGAGAGATCATCAGACCCGGCCCACGGTCAGCTGTGTGTACTTGACCCTCCTCCAAGTATCATATACACATCTTCTGTAAGGATACAGGAACTCCATGTGGTGAGACCACGATGACAGCCTTTACCCCGAACCAACAGTACTTCAGGTGGCTCAGTGATTAGTCCCTTGATTGATTGAATTCATGGTTTTCTGACTCCAAAGGCCCTTTTTATTTTACTTCTGGGCTATAATATTGCCATTTTCAAAACAACAAAGACTTTAAATTCAAAGTTTCCTGACTTTAGATCTTAACATTCTAAGCTTGACATTCTCCCTTGAGTTCTTCTTTCTCTGTGGTTTTTTTGTTTTGTTTTTTGATTTTTTTTGTCTGTTTGACTTTTGATTTTGAAATTGAGAATGTTAACATAACCATATATTTATGTATATGATCATTCTTGAGTTATTTACATCACCACTGGGGAATCCTGCAAGTGGACATTTCAATTGGCCAGCACATTTTGTGAAACAGTTACTTTGATATGAAACCATATATTACTATGATAAAAGTATTCTTCTCTCTAAAATAGTCACAAATTAGAAAACCATAGCATGATCAAATTAAAAGCTGTCATCAGGTTGTAAGACATTAATCTACCTGGCAACACAACGATGCTCTTGCCAGGCTTGTGGTATTGATAGCATTACCTCAGAACACCAAATGCCATGCCACCGCCCCCCTTCATGCTCACACTCACGCTCATGAAGAGATCACTAAAGACATGGACGCTGTAACAAAGTGCACTGAAAATACTATCTGAACGAATCGGGTCTGGGTCTTACAGGCGTGTCTTAAAACTCGTAGCCATTAAGTGAGGCATCAACTAAGTCCACATAGAAGATACATACCAGAGGGCTATGAATGACAGTGTAAGCTTAGAATCCCTTTGCAGGGCCCACACATGGATGAAGCCTCAAAGTGAATAACCTCTGGCCATAGTTGAGGGATGTGAATAGCTTTGTTATGAGACAGAGAACATTATAAAGTATTTTATGGCACATATAGTTAAGTTAAAATGCAATATCTTATCATTTGATCTCCCTTTGGATGAATTTTTAAAGTTGTTTCAGGTTAAAAAAAAAAGAAAAAAGAAAAGAAGGGAAGTACATGTAGATTAACCCCCTAGTGAATCCCCTCTGACCATAGACCAGGAAGGTGGATAGCCTAGCTAAGATCCAGAATACATTGGAAGTAGATATTTCAGGTACAGTTAGGTTAGAATTTGATACTTTATCACTTGATCTTCCTATTGACCAATTTCAAAGCTGCTCTGGTTTTTAATATTTTCTGTTTCTCTTATATTGAGTTTTTCCTGTTATATTTTGCTACTGCTGCTATTATTATTATTTTTTGTAATGTTTTTCTGCAGAGGAAACCCAGAATAGGTAAATCTATAGAGACAGGAACAAGATTAATGGCTTCTGGGGCTATGGCAGGGGAGGATGGGGAAAAATGGGGAGCTAATAGCAATAAGTATAAAATTGAAAAAAATGTTCTAAAATTATCTGTGGTGATGATTGTACAACTCTTCTTAACACGATTTAACTCTTGAATTGTCTTATTTGTGAATTATGTACCAATTAAACCATTTTTAAAGCACAATGTCAGGTTTCTGCGGGAATGCCTCCTCTTGTAAAAGGTGAGAATAGGTGAGAGTTGATTTGTTTTGACCTCTGCTAAAGACAGGCACACACAGGGTTGGAGCATGTGAACCCATGATTGCAGCACTTATTATCAAAGTCACTTCTGTGGAACAATCTGGCAGTAGTACTTGCAAGATAGATTTGTTAGTACTCTGTCAGTCCATGGTATAGTTGATATTCTTTGTCAAAATCACAATCTGAAGGCAACGATTCTTCTATCACCTTTACTCCTTGTTTACCTTTGCCATGCATATGCGGCAATGAAAACTACCGTGGCTTGGGTCAGGCAGGCTCCAGTTCTCCAGGTGACCTCTTGGCTTTTTAACACTTTAAAGGGGTCTTTTTCAACCAATATGCCCAATGCAATGCATTGTTTGACTTTCTGACTGCTGCTTCCTCACATGTTGATTATGGATCCCAGTCAGATGAACTCCTTGACAACTTCATCCTTTTCTCTGCGGATCCTAATGCTACTTATTGGTGCAGCAGTGAAAGGTTGTGTTCTCTTTACATTGAGGTATAATTGATTCAAGTTGAAGGTTGTAATCTTGTGTAGCAGATTGACCCAATGCAATACGTCATTTACGTATTTGACTTCTATGAGCATTCATCGTGCAAACAAGTAAATTGAAACCCGTGAGAACTTCAATCATTTTTCTGTCTTCGTGATGTTCTTTGGGTCCAGTTGTGAGGATTTTGCTTTTCTTTATATCGGGTTGTAACTCGTACGAAACACTGCAGTCCTTGACCTCCATCAATAGGTGCTTCAAGGCCTTTTCACCGTCAATGAGCAAGGTGTTTCATCTGCATCGCACAGATTGCTAATGACTCTACTTCGAATTCCAACGCCACATTTTCTACATATAATCCAGCTGCTCAGAGTGTTTGCTTCCTCTATGGATTGAATAAGCATGGTGAATTGTGTGCATGATGCTGGTGTACATCATGGCCAATTTTAAACTATGCAGTATTGGAACTCTTTCTTCTCTCTTTTTAAAAACTTTAATAAATTATTTTATCAGGGGGCTCTTACAGCTCTTATAACAATGCATACATCAATTGTATGAAGCACATTTGTGCATATGCTGCCATCATCATTTCAAAAACATTTTCTTTCTACTTGAACCCTTGGCACAGCTTTTTTTATTTGCCCCTCTTTCTCCCACTCTTCCACCCCTGCACCCTCATGAACCCTTATTTGTAAATTATTTTTATTTTCATATTTTACACTGTCTGCTGTCTCCCTTCACCCACGTTTCTGTTGTTTGTATAGTTTCTGTGTGAGCATAATTAAGGGTGCTTCAAAATGTCATTCATAATTTCTTATGGTCCACAAAGTCAAATGCCTTAGCAGTCACTGAAACAGATGTAACCATCCTTCTGCTATTCTCCGCAGTCTACCTCATATCAACAGTGACACTTACCATTCTGCGTGCATGGATGTGACCCTATCACTGACAATCAGCACACATCGTGAAATGTTCTCTTCCATTGCTCTCAATTTGTTGTTCCTGGCTTAGTAGACCATATGATTGTCCAATTCAAGATGGCCAGTGCTAGTTAGTTTCAGCTCATTATCTCATAGGATATCAATCTGTATCATTCTATTTCATTTTTGATGATGTCTAATTTTCCTAGATTTATAACTCAAACATTTCATGTTCCATTTGTTAATGTAGTAATGGTTTATAGCTATTTTTCTCATTTTAAGATTTATTCATAGCTAACGACCATTTAATATAGCTATTACTCAAATTTGCATATCAATGACTAATTCCCAAGATGAAGACATTAAATATGTATACCAACTTCTCTAGTCTGAACTTGATTAAGCATACATTTAAAATGTATTGCTGTTACTGGTAGTTGGAATGTGACAATTGGAATCAAAGAAGAAATATCAGAAGTTGGACAATATGAACTTGGAGATAGAAATGATGCTGGAGATAGTACAGGATAGAATTTTGCAAAATGAACGACTTATTGATGGCAACCACATAAATGGAGCTCAAAGGATGGAATCCATAGGAACCAAATGGACTACATCTGTGGAAAGAAACAATGGAGCAACTCGGTATTGTCGATCAGTGTCGTCCACTGGTCCACTGGGGACAGGTGGGAGAGGGAGAAGAGTCGGGGAGTGCTGTCGGAGGTTTTGACTATTGGAGAGAAGTTGATGATGTGAAATGTAAACTCTCAGTTAGTTTACAGTAAAATTTGATTTTAAAATAGAACATACTTGATTAAAATAAAAGAATAGCTCTAATATGTGGAACATTAGTGACATCACGGACAGACATAAAGAAATCTAAAGGTGATTCTAAAGCAAGAAAATAAAGGAAAGACCAAAATGGGTGTCAGAGAGACGCTGAACTTTGTTCTTAAACAGAGAATAGCTAAATTGAAAGGCACAAGTGATGAAGTAAAAGAACAAAACAAAAGGTCAATTCCAGGAGACAAAAAAAGCACTCTAATGTTATGTGAAAGAAACTGGAGCTAGAGAATCAAAAGGGGAGACCACACTGAGCATTTCTCAAGCCGAAAGAACAGAGGAAGAAAAGACCCAGTCTCGAGTTGAAATCCTGGTGGAGTCTACTGAATGAATGAATGGTTTCATTGAATGAAACCCAGATTCTGACTCATAGTGACTTATGGGGCAGAGTAGAACCGGCCCTGTGATTTTCTGACTTAGAAATCTTTACAGGAGTAGACAACCTCCTCTATTTCCAGTGTAGTAGCCTGTGGGTTTGAAACAATGACCTAGTGGTTAGCAGCTCAATGCCTAATCTCTGAGGCCACCAGAGCTTCTTATCAAACGACACACTAAACATCAAACGAAGATAGGAGGAATAAATAAGGGCATTCTGGGACTAAAAAGAATTGTTTAACACTGAATTATTTCGGTTGGTAGTATACGATCAAGCATCAATGGCATTGAAGGAAGAAGTTCAAGCTGCACTGCAGTCATTGGCAAAAAAAAAAAAAAAAAGCTTCCAGGAAATGAAGGATTTCCAACTGAGGTGTTTCAACAATGGGCGCCATGGCAAAAGGCTCTCACATCGAGGCCCCAAATTGGGAAGACAGCTAGCTGAGCAGCTACCTGGAATAGTTCCATATTGGCACCCATTATAAAGGAAAGTCATCATTCCAAATGTGGACACTCTTCAAAGAATTATTAATATCATATGCCAGTAAAATGTTAGTAAAGATAATTTTAAAATGATTGTAGCAATACACCCACAGGGAACTATCAGAAATCCATCCTAGGTTTAGAAGAAGACATGGAATGAGGGATATTATTGGTGATATCAGACGGATCCTGATTGAAGGTAGAGAACACCAGAAAGAAGTTTACTTGTGTCTTATTGATTATGCAGGAACATTTGCCTGTGTGGATCAAAACACATTATGGATAGCCTTGAGAATGATGGGAATTCCGGAGCACTTATTTGTGCTCATGCCAAAATTGTTCGTGACTCAGGAGGCAGTTGTGTGATCAGAACAAGGGAAGATTACATGATTTTGCATCAGGAAAAGTGTGCCTGAGAATTATGTCCTCTCACCATACTTATTCCATCTGTATATTGAACAAATGATCAGAGAAGCTGGATTATATGAAGAACCTGGCATCCGAATTGGAGAAAGGCTTATTAAGAATCTGTGATAAGCAGATGATACAGCCTTGCTTGCTGATTGTAAGAAGGACTTGAAGCATTTGCTGATGAAGATCAAGGATTGCAGCCTTCAGTATGGATTGCAACAAGAAAACAGAAATCTTCCTACCTGGACCAATAGGTAACATCATAATAAATAAAGAAAAGTTTGAAGTTAACAGGATTTTGTCTTGTTTGGATCTACAATCAATGCTCACAGAAGCATCAGTCAAGAGGTTAAACAGGACAGCACATTGGGTGTTGAAAAGCAAGGATGCTACTTTTTGAACTAAAGTGTACATGACCCTTATATTCAATCACCTTAGAGTCACGTGAAAACTGGACATTGAATAAGGAAGACTGGAGAAGAATCAAGGCATTTGAATTATAGTGCTGACAAAGAGTACTGGAAGTCCCCCGTGTGCCAAAGGGACAAACAAATTTGTGTTGTCAGAAGTACAGCTAGACAGCTCCTTAGAGGCAAGAATGATGATACATTTTTTCTCAAGTTCTTTGGACATGTTGTCAAGTAGGACCAGTGTCTGGAGAAGGGCATCATGGTTGGTTAAGTAGCGGGGCAGTGAAGAGCAGTGAGACCTTCAACAAGCTGGGCGGGCACACTGGCTGCAGCAGTCGGTCAGACAGAAGAACAGCTGTAAGGACAGCAGCAGGCTGGGGGGCGTTTTGTTCCGTTGCGCACAGGGTCTCTATGGTTCGGAATGGACTCGATCACCGACTAACAACAAGACAGGGTCACGAGGAGTCATAATGGACCTGATGGAAATGACATTGGTCCTTTGAGTATGTTGGGAAAAGTTCCAGGATGTCACATTTTCTTAGTGAACCGACTATCCTTTTAGTAAGATCCAGTTTCCTGGTTGTGGTCCATTGCTCACATAGTGAAGCTCTGACCTAGTCAATGCTCTACTGAGTAGAACTCCTTATTAGAAAGCCGTGGCAAAAACTCCTTCCTCTGTCTTAGTCTTGCAATAACTCACCGTAGAAATGTAAGTTAGCTCTGTGTTTTGTGAATCAGTACAAGAGTTTTGTTACCTCGCCGTGTTTAGAAACTAGTTGCTTTTATTACGCTATGGATGGTACAGATGCTGTCTCTGCAAAATGAGACTTAACCAAACTTATCTAGTTTCCTTAGGTGGGTTTGAACTTCATCCTTTCAGTTAGTAGCTGCATACTTAGCCATTTTCACCACCTGGGGACTCCTTATCTTGATAAAAAATTGCAGAAATAGATGGTGCTCGTGGAGAACAGAGAATTACTCTTATTTCTCGATCAACCCAAACTCAATTGCTGATACATCCCTGGAATTCAGTCAAAGAGTAGCTAGAGAACGGGAGCAAGCATGCTCTGGGGGAATGGTGAGTATGTCAGCTTTGGAGGCCTTGGCTCTGTGCTGACTGTCTGTGTCTATTGACTCAATCCATACATCTTCAGTTGCCTCATCTGGACAATTAATAAAGAGCACTGAAAAAGAATGCCTGCCTTTGAATTATGGTGCTGGCAGATAGTATTAACATACAATGTGTTGTAAGAACGACAAGCATAAACAAAATGTTCCTTAGAAGCAAAGGTCGTGGCACTTCATTTCACACCCTTCAAACACGTTCCCAGGAGGGACCTTTCTCTGGAGAAGGGCGTCGGATTTGGTCAAGTAGAGGGTCAGCGAAAAGGAGCATGGCTCTCATTGAGATGAATTGACAGAGTGCTTGCAAAGATAGGTTGAAGTTTTGCAATGATTAAAGGATGGTACCCAAACAAAACAAAACAACCCCCCCAAAAAACCCCTCCTCATTTCCATCCAGTCCCCACAGGACTGAGCAGAACTGCCCTTGTTACCCTGTTTCCCCAAAAGTAAGACATGCCCCCAAAATAAGACCTACTTACAGTTTTGCCTCTTGCTGAAATATAAGGCACCCCCCAAAATGAGACCCCCCCTTTGTATTAGTCTGGGTACTTTGGAGAAACAAATCCACGGCGACTCGCGTATAAGAGAGAGTTTTATGTAAAGAAAGTGTGCATCACGAAAACATCCCAACCCAATGCTGCCCAAGCCCACAAGTCCAACATTAACCCATTAACCCAACACCAGTTCACAAAGTCTTCCAACTCACAAAACAGAGGCAATGATGCCGACTGCAGGAGGAAAGCTGAGTCAATGAACGAACAAGCATCTCAGCACTAGCAGGGATCTCCACACGGCTGCTCCAGCACCCAGGGCTGCATCGGGATAGGTCCATGTGGCTTCTCCTTGGGGATGTCTTGTATGAAGTCAATCTTGCAAGCTGGAGCAGGGAACTGCTAAGGCAGCTGCACCCTGGTGCAACCATCACAAAGCAAGAGATCCGAGAACCAGAAAGGCGAGGCTTCACCACCCATTTATCCCTCCACCTTTCAACCAGCACCACATGTGATTATCGGCCAGGCTGGCACAATTAACTAATTCACCCTTTGAAAATAAGGCCCCCCGAAGCTATCATAACTCTGGACTCTGGACCGTAGTGGTGGGTGCTGCCACACAGCTCACTGTTGGCCACAGTGCAGCCGGAGCAGACAGGAAGTACAAGGTCTCTTTTGATAAAACAATAAAACAATAAACAATAAATGTGTGCCATATTCTTCTTCATGGAAAAAGAAGATATCCCCTGAAAATAAGACCTAGCACATCTTTGGGAGCAAAAATTAATATGACATTCTTATTTTGGGGGAAATAGGGTAGTTTCCTAGACTGTAACTGTTAACAGGAGTAGAAAGCCTCATTTTCTCACAGGGAACAGCTGTTTTCGAACTGCTGACCTTAGGATTGAAAACCAATGTGCAATCAATACACCACAGGGCTCTGTAATGATGGCACCAGACTGGATATTGTTCTGTTCTGCTATGAATGCTAGTTATGAATTGGAATCAACTGGACAGCACTTAACAGCAATAGCAATTAACTATAAATTTTTCTGAGTTTCAGTTCATCCATTTTAAACGATCAATAGCAATACAGGGCAGTGATGTGGCCTATTTCACTCTCTAGGACACCATATGGAATGGAATACGTATTGTAAAAATTGCTACTTCTCTCACACTGCCTCCCTTGTCTATGCAAGGAAACACTTTCTATCATTCAGATTAATACAAGATCCACTTGCTATATAAAGCTTTAATGCATTTGAGATCAACACAGAAACCGTTATTGCAGAAATCAGATCAAGCACACCTCACGTAAAGGGACTCAGTAATTGACTTCCCAGCATCACAAGGCTGGAAAGAGCTGGGGTAGCAAATGATCGCAGATCTCCTCTACCTTACTCAGAGCTAGAGTTTGAAATAGTTCTTCACGGTGGGTTCATGGTGGTTTTTCCTAAGAATCATGGGATGGTAATGCCTTCCCCAAAGGGCCTTTGATAAACCAATCACAGCAGCTTTCTCACCTACTTCTATAAAAAACAGTTCAATCTTAAGAAAAAGAAATTGTGCCCCTTTGTTTGGAACAGCTGAAAAGTGGAACCAAACAGAAAAACCCAAGGCTGAGCAGAAGTTTCCAAACCTGAAGAAGCTTCTCTTCCTTTCGCTAATCGGGGGCAAAAGTTGCACCTGGGTTTTTAATCACCACAAGTAACCATGGCAGGTAAATATGCAGGAAACCATCTCTCTGTGTTGATGTAGGTAACTAACTTTTATTTGGGGCTTTATGAAAAGGATATTTATAAGGAAGTATAAAAGGACATGACAGACCATAATATTTTCTTGCTGCAAGACAACATAACCTTGCTCTGCTCTATCTGCTATCAGCCTCCCCCACTTGCTTGTATAGTTCAGGTGGCAGGAAATACATCGTTATTAGATCTTGCTCAGTATTTAAAAACGCAGAGTCAGAACACAACACAGCAAGCGCAGCAACAGTGCAACATATCCAACCCAATAGAAACTTTCTTCAGGTTGATAGTGCTGCTCACAGTGCCAAGTGGGGGCTGCGCCTGTGTGTCCCTTTCGTCCTTGCCCCATGTAGCCAGGCCCCATTTACGAGTTTCAGCGTAACTGCCTTGTCCAGATTCCTGAAACTTACCGTTTAAGCACAAATCTTTTATGGAAAGCATTTGTGGTGCAAAGTTTTCTTAATGCCCTCGCATGTTTCTCTAACCTGTGAGTTAAGTGTGCTAAATGTGATAGGAGCCCCTCTTGATCAATCTTATTCCTAAACTAGGGAATTGTAGAGGAGGCAAGACACTCAGAAAAGTATTTCACTCCTTATATTCGACCCATCTTATATGTGAACTTGTAAGAGGAAAAGGGGCTTCCTCGTTGTTCCATACGTTAAGCAGGATATTATAGCCTCTAGCTCTCAAAATCTAGGTCCCCGTATCCTGGAGTAGACAGGACTTGCCAATCATACTGAATTCGTGGTGCTTGCTCTTTCTCTGTCTGACAAAGCCTTCACTTAGAGTCCTCTATGCCCCATTCTCTTACCTATTCCATGGTTCTGCTCAATTGTCACCTTCTCAGGAAGGTTCTCACCGAGGATCCATTTATGTCTACAATTCTCCATCTCCTTCTCGGCATTTCTTCCACTTTCATGATTTCTCTCACCATGGCATTAATTACTTGCAACGTTTGATGCATGCATTTATTTTATTACCGGTGTCTTTCTCTGTAAAATGTGACAGTCCCAGGAAGCCACAGGAGGTCGCTCTGCGTCAGCATTCAGTCTGTGGCAGTGGGTTTGATATGATGGTTCTTTGACCAGTACGATGTAACTTCCACGGGGAAAAATATTTTGTCTACTTTGTTCACAGCTGCATCCCTAGTCCTAAAACAATGCCTAACCAATAATAGCTATGTGAGGGAGCTGTGATAAATCAAGCACTGCTGTGAATGATTAAAATTCGGCAGAAATTTGACTGCCCCAGATCAGCTCTTGCTCTACTCAAGAATCGACATTGCTGTTTTATTTTTGCTGTTTCTTGGTGAAGAAGTTTAAGAAATAGTAGTTAAGGAAAGACCTCTTCAGTTAAAAATCTATAGAGTTGAGTTTTACCTAGTTAATTTGTAGCATAACGTTGACTTCTTTACATATATGAAATGGTGGTTGTCATATAAAACATATCTGTAAACAAATTTGAAAGCGGCATTATGAATAATAACTAATAAAAGGGTTTTCTCTATTTTCTAAAACTGTATGATGCCTATAATACATAAGTAATAACAGGTGAGGTATATTGATGATGGTAGCATTTTATTCAAATGAAAAATGAAAATGTGATTCACATGGAAGACAATTATTGATATTTGACTCATGTTTCCCAAACTGTGACTTGTAGATTTTTCAGATAGTAAGAATAGCATTTCCCCTCTCCCCCTACGTGGCCATACACACCCTAAAAGGAGGTAAGCTCTAATAAGATATGACTCCTCTTGGAGATTAAGTTCTGTGAATATCTGTTGTAAAAATGTATGAGTTCTATATTCTTGATTGGTTCCCGAGTAGACCAAGAGCGCTTTTTCTAGGCTACTTCTTTTATTTGAGGTCACCAGCTGTTTGCCTGTGTGTCTTACTGTGGTGTTTTGCCAATTGCTGTGATGCTGGGAGCTACGCCACCAGCAAGATCACCCATGGTGAACAGGTTGCAGTGATGTTCCAGACTAAGAATAAAAAGAAAAAAAACCAGGCTGTCCACGTCTGAGTAGTTTATGTTTATGGATCGTTGCAGATCATTATCATATAAAGTGCCCATGGAGCCCCTTGCTTGGCAAGCACACCAAGCCAACTGGAGGAGCCCTACCCCCTTGAGGGAGAGCAGCCTGCATAGTGGGGAGGGAGCCAACTTTCCAGGCATTCATTTGCTGATGGGGCAGGACTCAAAAGGAGATCACTGCAAATATAACATTCATAAATCTTCTGGTCATGGATTGTACAAAGGAAAATTTGAAATTGTCAACAATGAAATGGAACAGAAGCATTGATACCCTAGGCATTGGTGAGAACTAGATTGGAATTGGCCAATTTGAATTAGATAATCGAATAGTTTACTATGCCAGAATGAGAAATTCAACAGGAAAGGTATCTTATTAATATCAAAAGGAACATTACAAAGTCAATCTTGAAATACAATGCTGAGTGTGATAGGATAATGTCTATATGCAAACAAGGAAATCTAGTTAATACAACTATTATTTAAGTTTTCATACCAACCACTAAAGCTAGTAATGAACTTGAAAAGTTCTACCAACTTCTTCAGGCTGAAATTAATCAAACATGCAATCAAGATACAGCAATAACGATTGGTGATTGGAATGCAAAAAAGTAGAAACAAAGAGGAAGGTATGGTAGTTGGAAAATATGATCTTGATGATAAAAATAGAGTTGAAGATCACATGATGGAATTTGAAAGATGAAGGACTTATTTATTGCAAATACCTTTTTTTTTTCCTTCGTGACATAAATAGTAACTATACACATGGACTTCACCAAGTGGAATATACAGCTATAAACCAGACTATATCCGTGGGAAGAGATGATGAGGAAATTCAACATCAGCAGCCAAAACAAATCCTGAGATCAGCTTTGGAACTGGCCATCAATTGCTCATATGCAAGTTCAGGTTGAAGCATAGGAAAATTAAATCAAGTCCACCAGAGCCAAAATACAAACTTGAGTCTATCCCACCTGAATTTAGAGACCATTTCAAAAACAGGTCGGGTTCTTTGAACACTAGTGCTGAAGGAAGACAACAAGAACACCATACATGGAAAAAGTAAAAGGTCATTAAGAAGAAAGGAAAGAAAGGCCAGAGCGGATGTCAGGAGAGACTCTGAAATTTGCTATTGAATATAGAGTACCGAAAGCAAATGGAAGAAACGATTAGGTAAAAGAGCTAAATAGAACATCTCAAAGGGTAGCCCAAGAAGACCAAATAAAGCATGATAATAAAACGTACCAAGACCTGGAGTTAGAGAACCAAAAAGGAAGAATATGTTCAGTATATATCAAGCTGAAAGAACTGAAGAAAAAAAATCCAAGCTTTGAGTTGAAATACTGAAGGATTCCACCGTCAAAATATTGAACAATGCAGGAAGCGTCAATGGAGATGGAAGGAAAACAAAATCATTCTACCCAAAACAACTGGTTGACGTTCAACAATTTCAAGAGGTAACATATGTTCAAGAACCAATGGTATTGGAGGAAGAAGTCCAAGTTGCCCTGACAGAATGCCAATGGAAATGTCTCATAAACTGATAAAGCAATAGAAACACTCCACCATCTATGATAAGAAATTTGGAAGACAGCTATCTGGACAGCTGACTAGAAGTGATCCATATTTGTGCTCATGCCAAAGAAAGGTGACCCCAAGGAAGCAGAAATTATTAAATAATATCATTAATATCACATGCCTGTAAAATTATTCTGAAGATAATTTTTTTTAATGGTTGCAGAAATACATTGGCAGGGAGCAGCCAAAAACAAGGGATAACACTTCAGGGGGGAATGCCATAAAGATGTTTCCTTGTGTTTTATTGACTATGCAAAAGCATTAGAGTCTGTGGATCAGAACAAGCTATGGATAGAAACACAAAGAAGGGAAATTCCAAAAGACTTCACAGTGCGCATGTGGAACCTGAACAGAGACGGTCAAAAGACGGTCTTTCCAACAGAGTAAGGGAACGAACACACTGCATGATTTAAATCAGGAAGGGTGTTTGTCAGGGTTATAATCTTTCATCATACCTGTTCAATTTGTATGCTGAGCAAAGAATCCAAGAAGCTGTACTATATGAAGAAGAATGTCCCATCAGGATTAAAAAAAAAAAAAGGTTCCTCAAGGTCTTGGGATAAGCAGAAAATAAAATCTTTCTTGATGACAGGGAAGAGGACCTTAGGCCCTTACTGATGAATATCAAAGACTGCCGCATTCAGTATGAATTATAACTCAATGTAAAGAAAAAATACATACCTAATTGGACAAATAGACAAAATCACGATAAAAAGAAACATGCTTAAAATCATCAAAGATTCATATAACGGGTACAAGCCACAATCCTGGGAACATCAGTCAAGAAAATTAAATGGCACGCTGGATTGGGCAAATCTGCTGCATGAGACCCATTTAACATGTGAAAGACCAGTAGCATCACTCTGAGAATAACGTGCTCCAGACTCAAGTCATGGCATTTTCAATCGCCTCATATGCAGGCAGTTGTGAAAACTAGACGAGGAATAGAGATGACTGGAAAACTGACAGCAGAACAAACAAATATATCTTGGAGGAAATGCAATCCGAATTTCCTTAAAAGCAAGGATGAGGAGACTCCGTCTCATGTGCGTTAGACCTTTTCTCAGGAGGGAGAATCCTGGGAAAAGGGTAATGATTGGTAGATAGCAAAAGAAGGAGGAAGGCATTCAGGAGAAGGATGAACTTAGTGGCTGCAACAGTGAGATTAAGCCACTGGGCCCTCTTTTGTTCCACGGATCATAGAGTTGTTAAGAGTTGGAACCAATTCACAGGTGCTAACAACAAGGGAGTGTTGATGTAGGGAGAAAGATCAATATTTGCAGCGTACCATTACAGAAATAATACATTAAGCTTGTCATTACCTTGGTTTTCTCTACCTTGATTTTGAACTTGAGAAAAGGAAAATGTAAGAGAGAAGAGGTTGAGTATATCTCTCCAAGTTACTTTATATTTGAAATCTGAGGATGTCATCTGGCTATATGCTGGATATTTGGATCCAGGAGGTGAAGGGGAAATTCAAGCCAAGATAATTGATCAAGTCACACTGTTGAGAAACCAACTACTGTAAGCCAAGTCTTAAAGATCATAGAAGTAAGCTAGGAAGTTCTAGGAAGGATCCCGAACAGTGTTCGCCCATCATACCTTGTATTTCACGCTATTGGCCACTGTTCATTTGCTTAGAGATCATTCTCAATAAGTAAGTCTTTTCCCTTTCTCTTTGTAATATTCATCACAAAAACAATTATGGACACTTTTGTATCCACAGTAGTGGGACCTTTGTTGGTACTGAATACACACTGAAATAAAGACTGAGTAAACAGTAAATAAAATGATTTTTGTTTTCTTCAGAATATTGGACCTAATACAATAAAAATTCTTCCCAAGTGCCACTCTTCAATAAAATAGTCAACATGTTCTATATTTCCACACATTTGGAAAGTACCAGACCAATCATTTATGCTTCCATAGGTTCTCTGTTAAGATGGTTAAAACTCGTATTTATTTTTTAAATATAACAATACCTCACAGTATATCACATTAAAATATTTCAGATAAGACTAGTGTATCTCTTGGTCATGACACTCCCTGGTGGAAATTCTATAATCAGTTTGGCATACAAGATCTTTTTTTTTTTGAGGTATTTTCATTTTCAGAAAGAAATCTCATTTTTAAGGGCTTACGAGTACTACACAAATGCACCATAAATGATTTAACTAACCCGCAAATGCACATTTGCAGGAGAAAGAAGTGGCACTCAACGTCTGTAAAGACGTAGAGCCTTAGGAATAGTACGGGCAGTCCGACTCTGTTCTATAGGACTACTGGGAGTCCGAATCCACCCAGGGCCAGTGGTTATTGGGTGAGAAGACAGCTAAAATGCCTCCGTGATCTAGCGATTAGGTGTTCCGCTGCTAATTGAAAGGTAATTGGTTCCAACCTATGAGCTGGTCTCCAGGGGAAAGACGTGGCAGTCTGCTCTATGAAGACTACAACCTTTGAAATCCTATGGGGCAGTTCTAATCTGCCAGATTGGGGCTTATGAGTCAGAATTGATTCAATAGCTATGAGTTTAATAGACGTTTAGTCATTTAGATTAGAGAAGACATATAAAATAATATAAAATAGTTACTGCTATGAGCAATCCAACAATGAACATCTTTTTATCCTAGTAAAATATTGAAAAATGGAATTATTTAATGATACATTTTAAAATATAACTATTGCCGAGTTTTCATCCCCAAATTGCACATCACATTTATAGTCCTGTCAGCAACGTGGAGCATACCTGTTTCCTATACTTCTGCCGAAATAGTTTATTATCAAATTAAATTTTTTTCTCTAATAACGTGAATGAAAGTGTTATACCCCTTTATTGTATACTTCCTTGATTAGTACTGGAGTTTAGCAACTTTTTATGTGGCATTTGTCATTGGATTCATTTTTCTCAGCCACACTGTTTTTAATTCTGTCATCTCAAGTCTCAACAAACAGTTACATCATTCTGTTGTTGCCCCACTATAAACAAAACTGTACTTTTAAACTCTTCACACATATACAATTGCCCATTCATACGGCTCTTGAAACGATCTCCAGCATTACGGATTTTATTACCTTCATCAGTAGAATGTTGCGATGCTTCCAGACCTGTGCGTTTCTGGCTAACCAGCCTCTCCATGAGATAAACTTGAGATTTTCTGCTCTCATAGATGTTGACAGGCTCAGAACCCCCAGGGAGCAGTTAGTTCTACGCTGCCCTTCAGGGCTGCTATGAGTCAGAATCAACTCAATGTGTGGGCTGGTAAGGGAGGCAGCATTTCACATGCTGTTATTTGGTGAACTAGAGAAAAATCTAGCTCTTTAAAGATGCTTCACATACTTAAAAAGAATTTCCATGGATATGACATTATCTCAATTACGTTAACCAATCAGTGACTAATAAATGATCTACAAGAGGTTTTATTCATATTTACTAATTGAACACTTACTTCAGTAGAACAGAACATAAGATCAACAAAAAGAAACTACCTAGGAAGTCTAAACAATAAGTTCAAAGTACAAATGAAATTTGCATTTTGCCCTTGACTCAATTTTAACTCCTAGCAAACCCCACAGGGCAGGGTTTCTGAGACTGTAAATCTGCACGTAAGGGGTCCAGTCATTGACTGAAGGTTAGCAGCCCAGCACTTCACTCATTGCGCCACCAATCTCACTTCGCTGCCGATGATCAAATCAGTCTATTTTAAACACAGCAAGTTGACCCCCTCCTCCCAAAATGCATTAAATTGTTCATGACAAATATGGCTTGAGATAAAAATCAGACAGTATTTCTAACATTTCCAGGAAGTTTCAAACTTCAAAAAAATTTAGTTTAAAAATTGTCCATTGTCTCATTACCATGCAGGATCCCTTTGTTTCTATTAAGTTTTTTTGTATCTCCTTGCTGTAAGATTTATTTTCTTTTTTTTTTTTCTTTTAAAAAAAATCATTTTATTTGGGGCTCATACAACTGTTATCCCAATCCATACACACATCAATTGTGTAAAGCGCATTTGTACATCGTTTCTCAAAACATTTTCTCTCCATTTAAACCCCCGACATTAGGTCCTCATTTTCCCCCTCCCTCCCCGCTCCCCTCTCCTGCATGAGCCCTTGATAGTTTATAAATGGTTATTTTGTCATATCTTGCCCTGTCCGACGTCTCCCTTCATCCACTTTTTGATTGTCTGTCCCCCAGGGAGGAGGTCACACACAGTTCCATGTAATCGGTTCCCTCTTTCCTACCCATTCTCCCTTTACCCACCCTGTTTTGCCACTCATACCACTGGTCCTATAGGGCTCATCTGTCCTGGATTCCCTGTATTTTCAGTTCCTATCTGTACCAGTGTACCTCCTCTGGTCTAGCCAGTCTTGCAAGATAGAATTCGAGTCATGGTAGTGGGAGCGGGGAGGAAACCTTTAGGAACTAGAGGAAGGTTGTATTTCTCATCATTGTTACCTCGCACCCTGACTAGCTCATCTCCTCCCCGAGACCCCTCTGCAAGGGGATCTCCAGTGGCCTACTAATGGGCTTTGGATCTCCACTCTGCACTCCCCCCATCATTCACTATGGTAAGATTTTTTGTTCTGATGTTGCCTTACACCTGATCCCTTCGACAACTCGTGGTTGCATAGGCTGGTGTGCTTCTTCCATGTGGGCTTTGTTGCTTCTGAGCTACATGGCCGCTTGATTACCTTCAAGCCTTTAAGACCCCAGACGCTATACTTTTTGATAGCCGGGCACCATCAGCTTTCTTCACCACATTTGCTTATGCACCCATTTGTCTTCAGTGATCCCTTCAACACCCCGTGATCACACAGGTTGATATGTTGTTCCATGTGGGCTTTGTTGCTTCTGAGCTAGATGGCCGCTTGTTTACCTTCAAGCTTTTAAGACCCCAGACGCTATATCTTTTGATAGCTGGGCACCATCAGCTTTCTTCACCACATTTGCTTATTCACCCGTTTTGTCTTCAGCGGTTGTGTCGGGAAGGTGAGCATCATAGAATGCCAATTTACTAGAAGAAAGTATTCTTGTGTTGAGGGAGTACTTGAGTGGAGGCCCAATGTCCTTCTGCTACCTTAATACCAAACCTATAAATGTAGGCTCATAGATCTATTTCCCCATCCTCATATAATATATTTGTATATGTACATGTCTTTATCTAGAGCTCTATAAATACCCTTTGCCTCCCAGCTCTTTCCTCTATTTCCGTTGATTCTCCTCCTGTCCCACTATCATGCTCAGTCCCCACCAGGATTTCAGCACTTCCTCTTTGTTATGTTCCCCTTGATCCTGCCCTACCAGGTCTCCCACACCCACCTCCCCACCAATTTGGATCGCTTGTTGTTCCCTTGTCTATTAAGTTTTTTTTAATGCCATTCAGTTTGCTTACAAAAAAGAGGCAGAAATCAATGTGCCAGACCATCTGATAAGTCAACTCTTAATTTTTGTAATGCGGACTATATTACTTGATAACACGAGAGGACCCAGTAATTTTGTCATATGCGAGTTTAAGATGGGGGAAATGGAGAAGGTTAAAAACATTATTTAACATGCTGTTGTCTCTCACTGTCATCACATCGATGCGGACCCATAGTGAGCCTGCCGTGAGTTTCTGAGATTGTAACTGTTTCGGAGAGTAGAAAGCCCAGTCTTTCTTCCATGGAGCTGCTGGTGTTTTTAAACTGCTGACCATGCGTATCACAGCCCAGTGCGTAACCACGACGACACCGTGGCTTCTAGTGTTTAATTATTGACTGTGACTGGGTTAATAAATTTAGTCCAATGGTAGCAGATTTGTTCCTTTGATGGGTCTGGCATAGACAATGTGTCTGTCATAAGAAAATTCTATTAACGAGTGAGCACTTGCTTACAAAGAAAGAGAAACAATACTTGCCGTGATCTGGAGCGGCTTACCTTGTCAGCTAAATGAACCAGTGATGGTCTCTGGGCATTGGCTCCAAATAGTCGTAACCTCAAGTTTCTGATCTGACAGTGTCAACGTCAAGTTTCACACATCCAATTATTTAAAAATCCTTTTAAGAAGATCTTTGGGGCACTGAGAGCCCGTTTGCTTTGTATATTCCTTGGAACTAAGTTCGACATCTGCAACATCGGCTTCAGAGTGGAAGATACTGCGCCTGTCTTCCTTATCAAGGGAGAAGGTCGGAGCTTTCTACTGCCCGGAAGAGGGACAGTCCTGGAAGTGCACAGGGGCGTTCTACTCTGTCCTATCGGATCATGGTAAGTAGGCATCCGGTCTATGCCCGTGAGTTTGATTCGTTTTTCTTGGATGACAGTGAAACCCCAAAATTACTTACCATACTCTCCCTCCCTATTAAGCCTCCCTTATATTCCTTCCGATCATTGACCAGGCAGAGCACCTTGGAAAGTGAATTACCTCCGGGCGGGCGTCCAGTCATCCTGGTGAGGCAGTCTCCTCATAGGTTTGCCTGGGTGTGTCCTTGACCAGGCAGAGCACCTTGGAAAGTGAATTACCTCCGGGCGGGCGTCCAGTCATCCTGGTGAGGCAGTCTCCTCATAGGTTTGCCTGGGTGTGTCCTTGACGGTGTTCTCCAGTACTGGGAGCCTCGGAGTCCTTAGTCGTGCCCTGACGGCCTTAGTCAGAAGGGTGAGGTTCAAACTCGTAAGCACTTCTTTCTAACATAGTGCACGTGTCCCGATCATGCTTCTGTTTCCACCTGTTACTAGGATGTGTTGATCTGTCACCAGTTATGCTTTTATGACAGCTTCCTTTACCTTCCCAGGCCCCTTTCAAAGTTCTGCCTCTCAGGTCACCTTGCGCCACCATTCAGGCTTTATGCTAATGCCTCCCTCGTTCAGATGCTGTGTCTGGTCTCTGTCTTGTCTCTGTTCTGTTTAAGACTTAATAAATGCTCTCCTTACATTAAAATTGAGCTTTGGGGTCTCTTTTGTACCCTTAACCAAGTAAGGACTATTTCTATTACCTGTACAAATTTCCATTGATCTGTATTATGCTATCGGATTAAAATTTACTTTCTTTACTTCTAAAGCAAAAAGAATACTAATGAACTTACAGGTCATGTATCTGAGTCAGTATTAAAGATAAGGAAATGACATAAAGTAAAAGAATATAAAGTCAACTGCTGTGTCCTGGGTATGTATCAAATTTTATGACTGTTGAAGAGAAGTAAGATTTTTAAAAAATTTTACAAGGATAGAAAGACATAAAAATGATCATTTATGTCAGAGAACATGATATCTTTGGTGAAAGGAGACAATATACCTTCATTTCACCAGGTCCTGGCTCTTAGGCATTTTCCTGAAATAAGCTTTTTGAGTTCAGATCAACAGGAAATTGCCACTTACGCACTTAAAAAGCTTTCCCCGCTGCTGTTAAGCCACCTACTCACTTGACAGTGGAGAAGCTGCTCATAGTTTCTAGCTAAAATTTTGACTTTTTTTTGTCTTAATCACCAAAGGGTTACCTCTTTCCAAATCAATCAAAGTCCACAGCCTAATTTGATTTTGAAATGCAGCACTCAATTCTGTTTTGCTTTGAAAATTCTTAGGCACACAATCAATCTAATTTAGTTGACAACTTATTCAATATTTATAACTCATGCCCACTTCTTTGGCACTTATTACCTGGAAGACCTAAAGTATTATAAATATATCATTTGGAAAATGTTATGGTTTATTTACTTGTTTTTCAGCGATGTAAAAATGGATCAGAACTCTTTAAAGTCAGTAGGTCTAGGGAGGTGCCACTCTTCAGAATAACCAACCATTTGAGATTAAAAGGACAGAATTTGCCCAAAGACAAAGTTCAGAAGGCAAGAAGGACAGAAAAGGAGGAATGGAAATGAGAGATGCAGGGAGAAAATTACATTATGGGGATTATAGTCAATGACTCAGACAGTGTGCATGGATTGTGGAATGGAAAACCGACTTGCTCTATAAACTTTCACCCAATTCACAATTTGAAAAAAAAATCAAGTCTGTAATTTTAGTTGGGTAATTTTCTTTAACAGGTAGAGAGAATCAGGCAAGGGGAACAGAGTGACAGTGGCAGGAATTTCTAGCATAAAAGACAATTGATGGCTCCTAACCCCTTACCTTGCCACACAAAGAAAGGTGAAGGGGAGCAAGACGCCTTCCCTAATCAGTAGAAGAGAAGACAGTGAAAGGGGATGGGTGAAGTCAGACAAAACATTACCCCCACCCCCACATAGGTTGAATTGACCCTTGGTTTGGGGGGGACTGGCAACTAGGACACAACATGAACTCTGAGGTGTTCAGACTTGGAAAGGAGAGGCACACAATGGAAGGCCAGCCAATAGTAGAAGAGCCCCCCCCACAAAAAAAAGCTAGTCCATGCTGTGGAAGGTCCTTTATTAGAGAGACGAACCTTGAATTTTCACCCCAGGGCACCCTCAGATTCGCTGGAGGCCCGTCAGTGTTCTACACTGAAGTAACCCCTTAATACGCTCGTTCCTTCTGTTCAAACCTTTTTCCTGATTCTGGTTTGAATCACGTGCCTTGACCGAGCACTTCTAGGGAGCAGGACACGATCCAAGAAAGGAGGGGGTTGAAAATCCCACCCATTTCCATCTCCACCTGAATTAATTAAACTGATTTAATACTACTGTACCAATTAAGTTCTTGATATCAGACAATTCAAGGAGGAGCCTCATTTCAAGGCAGATGTGTGAAAAACCAAGGCAGATGTTAGGAGAACACAAACATCAGTCCCAGGACAAAGGGACTGCATTTCAGAATACACAACAGCTGAGAGTATCTGATGCAATCTCTCAATTTTAAAATGAAGAAATTGAGACTGTGCTAGGATACCAAAGAGACCCCAATCTCAAATAAGAACATTTATTGCATCTTAAAAGGGACAAGGAACACAAAGACATAGGCACATCATCTAGCTAAGAGGGTCAGGCCATTAGCAGGGGATCAAAAAGGCAACTGAGAAGTCACCATTGGGACCCTAGTTACATAAGGCATGCAACAAAAGGAGCTGCCACCCATTCATAACTGGTGGCAGTTCAATCGATCACACGTACAGGTGGGACTATAGAAGCAGGAACAAGGCTGTGCTGGGGACACTTACATTGTACCAAATAGAAGCACTTGAAAGACTGGTCCAGGAACTTCTGACCAAGGCATTCAGGATGAGACTGATAGATAGGGCATGAATCATGATGCTGCGACCCCTTGTACTGTCCCCAGTACTGGGACATCCATCCAGGGCACACTGCAGCAAGTCCCTAAGAGAGACTGCCCCTTCCTGAGCTGGCTGGAGAGAGGTAGAGATAAGCTACTTCCCAACTGCAGTCTGCCTAAAGCCAAGAGGAACTGTGTCCCTGGTCAATGGTCAGAAGGAATTCAATGTAGGCTTCATCTATGTGGGGATTCTGCAAATGGATTGTGGGCTGCCACTGCCATCCATAGTCTTCTTCAAACTATAGTGCTTAGAATTTAGGCTCTAATAAACATCTTAACATGATCAAAACAAGTTAGGTTTGATCTAACCCAGTGGTTCTCAACCTTCCTAATGCCACGACCCTTTAATACAGTTCCTCATGTTGTGGTGACCCCCGACCATAAAATAATTTTCATTTCTACTTCATAACTGTAATTTTGCTACTGTTATGAATCATCATGTAAATAACTGATATGCAGGATGTATTTTCATTGGTACAAATGGAACATAATTAAATCATAGAGATTAATCAAAAAACAATGTGTAATTATAGATTGTGAAATATTTATTTCTAATTACAAATAAATGAAATTTTGACTTGAAGCATGGTGTAGCATGGGTATCAGTCTTCACCCCGGGTACTCTTAGGTGGGTGTATCTGCATGTGGGTGGACCCGCCTGGAGATGGATAGAGGAGCAATGTCTTGGTTCCTAAGACCATCAGAAATATGTGTTTTCCGATGGTTTTAAATGAGCCCTGTGAAAGGGTCATTCAGCCCCCAGAGGGCTTGCGACGCACAGGTTGAGAACCTCTGATCGAACCTAACTACTTGATATAGTGGCCCCCTCTCCAAATTTACCAGTTCATTTAACTTTAGTTGAAATTCCTTGTTCTTGTATTTCTTTCTCAAGTGCTTTTGGAAGTACCTGGATGCAATTTCATAGAGTTTTTACTTAAACATATAATTATTTGCATCATTGCACATCTTTGTTCTCTGTACTTTTTAAAGAAAAAAAATAAGATTGTCATCGTGACATAAAAAGGGTATTTAGCTCGTTTTCTCTTCCAGCAGTTACTCCGCATTTTAAGCTGAGTGGTGAACCATTCAATCAGTTTTTATTTTAAAATATTTTCCAGGATGTAGAAGAGAGAAAAAGGGATAGAAGTGAAATTTTCAAGCTTTCATGTTTTAACATGAAAAAGAAAATAATTCAGAATTTAATATAAAATAGAATTCACTATGATACGAATTTTTTTTAAATGATTATTTTTCACTTCAGGATACTCTCCTTCAAACACTGTCGTTGTTAGTATGGGCACATGGAAACTTATTTTTCATGATAGAACTCTGTAGAGAACTTTGTATAGTGGCAGAGAACATCCCTCATTAGCTACACTAGAAAGCTGTGATGTGAGCTTTATAGCAAACTCACCTATAGCCCTTGGATTTAACTCCCTTGTGTGAGAAGAGGCAGATGACTGCTGTCTGAAGGACGCAGAAGTGCTGGTCATTGGACTTTGGTCCAGATCTCGTGCCTTAAAGGTGCATGATGAATGGTGGCCTGGAACTCCCATATCCTTACTATTTTAAGGCCCTCCTTGCTTGATTCTGACACATCTTCATCTGGTAGGTGCAGCTCTGCCATTGGGAATGGATATTGTTGAAAGTTTTGCTCTATCATTGAGAGAGAGACTACAGTAGACTGTGATCAACTCTTATTTCTTACGGAATTGCGAGAACTGAAGACTAGATGGTGTTAAAAAACCAGAAGGCAAAGTGAAGTGTCAGGAAAATGAGGAGAAAGGATTGAGAGAAGAGAGAACAAACAGGTGACAGTTGTTCTCATCTTTGAAAATACTTTGGGCAGTGCTTACTTTGACAAGTGGCGATAGAAATTTCCTAATGTATATTAATAATATAATGTTCATATATGTGGATAGAGCCTATGCTAAAGAAAATAACCAGCTTATGAATAATAGAGGGGAAAAGTATTTCTTTCCCACTGTGTTCCCTCCTTCTCCAGCACGTCCGGCAGACAGAGGAGAACGGGAGCAAGACTAAGAAGGGCACCTTACTTAGTAACTCATGGGTTAGGGCATCACCCACTCCCTCCTACCCTCCATTAAGAAGAAAACAAAAAAAACAC
>NW_022111300.1:1990849-2005357 GCF_000313985.2 Echinops telfairi | reverse complement strand
AGAAAGCTTCATCCTTCTGCCCTGGAGCAGATGATGGGTTTGAAATTTCCACCTGGAGGTTAGCAGTCCCAGACTTAGAAAGATAATTCAGCTTATCTTTTAGAAAGGATTTTTTTCTTCTGAAACATCAGAAGGCAAATTACATTTCCTAGAGAATAAGATAATGTGCAAACACTGAGGTCCTTGTGGATGGGATGCTAGCTTACTTAGTCATTCTCTTTCCGAGACGGTCCCACTATCCTCTTTACGGTATAAAACATGCATCTTCTTAGTCTTTTAAATCTCATAGAATTAAAAGGATTATGTGTGTGGGCTCCTCGTGGAACATTGTACATGTCATTTATCCTGATTTTTCCGGTAAGCTAGTTTCCAGGCAGCGTCATAAACTTTCCTGCTGAGGACATAATCAGAATTTGGAAAAGCTCCTTCCTTCATGGGAGTTACTTTCCACCGACCTATGTAGAAGTTTGCTTTTCAGGGCTCCCAATTTGGGTAAAGGAGCATCTATTTTTCTTTTCTAAAGGCTTTTTAGAGTGCCTATATACTTCTGCATAAGCCGAGTCTTTCAGCACCTTTTTAATGCAGTTTTTGTGGTAAAATTAGGTGCCTCATTTGATATTTGGGTCAGCTTATACTCGAGTATATATGGTACTAGCATTTCAGAACAGAGTATATGGAGGGTGAAAGTTAGACACATGGAGCTCAAATTTCAGCTTGCTCATTTACCAGCTATATGATTCTAGAGCAATTTTTTTTAACTTCTTTGTACCTTAGTTCTCCCATCTATTAATTTTATATGGACATAAATACAGTAATATAAGTAAAGGACTTAGATCAGTATGCCAGGGAATACTCATGAAATAGCAGGCATGATTATTGTAGTCTTATAAAATTCAGTTCAATGATACCATTGATTTGTTCCTTAATTTGTGCCATCTGTTGGGTCCGACTTCTTTGGAATGGATACAAATAGGATTCTTTTCCAGTCAGTCAGCCAGGTCATTGTCTTACACATTTCTTGGCATAAGTGAGTGAGTGCTTCCAGTTTGTCATCAGCTTATTGAAACATTTCAATTGGTGTTCTCTGAATCCTCAGAATCTTGTTTCTGGCTAATGCTTTCAGTGCACCTTGGGCTTCTTCCTTCAGTACCATCGGTTCTTGAGCATATGCTACCTGTGGTAGTCACATAATCTGGTGTCAATTTGGGACTTGAGAGGATTGAGAGTGAAAGGGTAGTGTCTGGCCTGTCAATCAAGATATAACCAATGAGGCCTCTGTGTGGGCATGGCCCTCTCCTGAGAATTCTGGGAACTCCTGTATTTCCTTCTTGGAGGCAGGAGACACTTCTTTCTCTCTGCTCACTCCCTGAGAGACGCTCTACTGACAAGACACATGGCGCTACATCCTGACAGCTGGAGAAGCCACATAGACCTAGCCTGGTGCAACCAGACCTCTGGAGCCAGAGAAGCCATGTAGAGACCCCCCGCCAGCACTGATATGCTTACAATGTCACTGGATCCACAGGACTTCCAACCTACTGGCTTGTGATCCTCCTTCATTCAGCATCATTGCATGTATTTCATGAGTCTGAAGAGGACTTTACAGATTGGTGTCAGATACATTGGTTAATATTGGGCTTATGGACTTGATCTTGACTAGGATGGGATGTTTTCTCAATATTCAATTGCTCTTGCATATAAACTTTTCTTATATACATATGAGTATCTATGAATTTGTTTCTCTAGTCTACCCAGACTAACACACTACCCCTTGAATTGTTTGTATGTTTACGAGTTCCTTTTGGTACAATTCTGTAAATTCCTTCCATATTCTTTTCATGCTTTTTGAATCTTTCAATATGTTGTCCATAAAATCTTTCAATATTACAACTTGCTGTTTGAATTTTTCTTCAGTTCTTTCACTTAAAATACATAGAGCATAGTCTTCCTTTTTGTTTTTCTAATGCAAGGTCTTTGCACACTTCGTTATAATATGTTGTCTTCCAAGCTGTCCATTGAAATTTTCTTTCCAGTTCATCTACTTCATCATTCTTCCATTTGCCTTAGCTACTCTACCGTTAAGATCAGGAAAGGCAGCCCAACAGAAATGTGCAAATTATACAACAATAAATATCATGTATATCACATGCAAGCAAATTTTACTGAAGATCATCCAACAATGGTTGCAGCAATACATTGTCAGGAAGATGCTAGAGTTTCAGGCTGCATTCAGAAGAGGATGTAGAACAAGGGATATCATTGCTGATGATAGACAAATCTTGGTTGAAAACAGAGAATATCAGAAATACGCTGACTTGTGTTGTAGTGACTGTGTAAAGGCACAGTGGGGATCATAACAAACTATGGATAGTCATGAGAGAATGAAATTCCAGAACACTTAATTATGCTCATACAGAACTTGTACATGCATCAAGGAGCAGTTGTGTGAACAGAAAAAAGGAAAGCTTTAAAAGATTTAAAACGAAGAAAGTTGTGTGGGCTTATATCATTTTACCATACTTATTCAAACCGTATGCTGGGTAAATAGTCAGAGAAGCTGGATATATATGAAGAAAGCAGCATCAGAATTGGAGGAAAGCTTATTAACAATTTACAACACGCAGATGACGTAATCATGCTTGCTGAAGGTAAGGAGGACTTGAAGCACTTGATGATGAAGTTGACAGATTGCAGCCTTCAATATGGATTACAACTCAATGTAAAGAAAACAAAACCCCTCACAAGTGAACCAGTAAGCAGTCTCATGATAAATGGAGAAAAGATTGAAGTTCTCAGTGATTTCATCTTGCTTGAGTCCACAATTAATCCTCATGGAAGTCAAGAGATCAAACAACACATTGCATTGAGCGAATGTGCTACCTAAGGCCTCTTTAATGCTAGCCCAGGTTGACTAGAGAAACAAATCTAGGGAGACTCGCATGTGTGTATTAGAGAACTTTATATCAAAGAGTAATTTTATATTGAGAAAACATCCCAACCCAGTCCAGATTAAGAGTTTAAGTTCAATATTAGCCCACATGTCTGATAGCAGTCTTTAAATTCCTCTTCAGTCTCACACAGCACATACAATGATGCTGTGTACAGGAAGAATACAGGCCAGTGGGTGGAAAGTCTTGTGGGGCCAGTGGTGGTAGAAGCATCTTAGTGCTGGGCATGGGTCTCCACGTGGCTCCTCCAGTTCCAGGGCTCTGGCTGCCATCAGCATAGTTCCATGTGGCTTGTCCAGAGGAATGTCTCACAGGGAAATGAAGCAGAGAGTGTATCTGGTTTCCAGTGGGCTATTTATCTCCTTCTTGCCTCCAAATGAGGTCATCAAGCTGCGATCTGATTGACAGGCTAGACTCCTCTCCTTCACAAGTTGACAGGAGATTATGTAACTGCCACAAGCAAGGATGGTACTTTGAGGACTAAGGTGAGCCTGACCCAAGCCAGGGTCTTTTTAATCACCTCCTGTGCATGTGAAAGTTGAACATTGAATAAGGATGACTGCAGAAGAATCAATGCATTTGAATAATAGTGCTGGCAAAAAAACCCCTAGAAAGTACCATGGACTGCTAATGGAACAAACAAATATGTCTTAGAGAAGTAGAGCCACAATGTTCCTTGAAGGAGAGATGGCAAAACTTCATCTTATTTAGTTTGGACATGTTATCGGGAGAGACCATTCCCCGGAAAAACAGACATCATGCTTAGCAAGGTAAAAGAGCAGTGAAACAAGAGGAAGACCCCAAAGGGGATAGACTGACACAGTGGGTGCAACAGTGGGCTCTGATATAACAGCAGTTGTGAGGACGATGCAGGACCAGGCAGCATTGTGTTCTGTTTTACTTAAGGTTGCTATATGAGCTGGAACTGACTCACAGGTAACTACTTGTAATATATAAAGTAGAAATGAATTTTGACCCAGTTTAACGGGTGACTTTCCTTTACAATTAAAAGAAAAGCAAAATCACTTTATCCATAACAATGCTTACTATCCACTTAAGAGCAGAGAGATTTCTATTGCTACTGAAGTATAGAGATGGGGAAGAAAAGAAATGCACCAGTTTTACAAGGGTGAAAACCTACTGAGTAAGGCTATACATGTAATTTATCTGGTATCCTTCCTACCAAGCCCCAGTCCCAGCCCCATCATACAACCCCTGACACACTAGAACAACTTTGGCTGTCATACCCAAATATATCATCTGAGTTATTCAGCTGTAGGGATCACTTGGGAGAGGCAACTGGACAAGATGAGAATGTCTCTTGTTTGGGAGGCAGACGGACAAACGCGACTACAAGCCCAACATTCATTTCTCAGGCCAGCGTTGGCTTCCAGAATGCACTATTCTCAGACAAGAAGAGAAAGGACACTTGCATTTCTTCTTATTTTCTTATTAAATCATTTTATTGGGGATCGTACAAGTAATATAAGAATCCACATTTCAATTAGAACAAGCATAATTGTACAATCGCTGCCACCATCTCTTCCAAAACATTTTCTTCTTGAACTCCTTGATATTAGCTCCGCTTAAGCCCCTCCCTCCTTCTTGAGTGACTGAGGGCACTCACACATGTTTGTCAGCGAATTATCTGCCCAGGTGTGCTGCCACGGGACCAGACATTAACAATGAGTAGATCCAGTCCTCAGGGATCCATGCCTTTGCTCACTGGCTTGAACTGAGTTTCTTACTCAGTAATACAGTGGACTCGAAAGGGACTATTATGGGAAAGTAAGCAAGCCATTATCCATTAGACCTAGGAGGCCTGGTGGCATATTTGGTAACCAATTGGGCTGCTAACCTCAAGATCAGCAGTTCAAACTCTACTCTCTGGGCAGAAGAAAGATGAGGCTTTACCACCTCTGAAACCCTAGGAAGCAGTTGTCCCTGTCCTAGAGGGGTCTCTATGATTAGAATGGACTCAGTGACAGTGGGTTTAGACAAGGGTGCGTGTTTCTACAAGTCTTCGTATGCATGTATAAGCAGCTCCTTGGACAGCTGCTAGAACTGTGTACAATCTGGCTTTGAAACCCAATAATGGAGAGATGTTAGTGTAAGCTATGTCACATTTCTCTGAAGTTTGTTGTTTCAGTGAATCATCTTCAATAATGAAATAGATGATTTATTTTCTTAAAATGCTTATCCATGAGCATCCACATGCTACTATATACCTATTAATCCTTTTTTTAAAAATTCTAAGGCTAAAACTTCTATAAAAAGATTAGCAGACCTATCTTTAGAACCCCTTTTATTGATAAGGAATCACACTCTCACTGTCACCAATTAGATTCTGGCTCACTTTGACCTTAGAGGGCAGAGCAGAACTGCCCCTGTGGGTTTCCAAGATTGAACCTCTTTACTGAAGTCAAAAGCCCCATCTTTCTCTCTTGATAAGGAACACCGGTGGTGTGTTAGTCTGGGTTGACAAGAGAAACAAATCCAGGGACACTCATGTGTGTAAGAGAGAGCTTTATATCAAAGAGTAATTGTATATTAAGCAAACATCCTAGCCGAGTCCAGATAAAGTCCCTAAATCTGATATTAGCTCATATGTCCAATATCAGTCTATAAATTCCTCTTCAGACTCGGGCAACACATGCAATGATGTTGAATGCAGGAAGATCACAGACCAGTGGGTGGAAAGTCTTGTGGATCAAGTGGTGGTGGAAGAATCTCGGTCCTGGAGTGGGTCTCCACATGGCTCCTCCAGCTCCAGGGCTCTCACTGCCATCAGCATAGTTCCCTGTGCTTATCAACAGGAATGTCAAGCAGAGAGATTGCCAAGCAGGGAGGAAGAGGGGAGTTCCCTGAATGCTCAGAAGGCCATGTCCACCCAGAGGCATCATTGGCTGTGACCTGATTGCCAGGCTAGACTCCACCCCTTCATTCAGGTGGACAGGAGAGGATGTCACTGCCACAGGTGCCCTCCAGGCTTGAGATGTTACAAAGCCAAACTGTTCCAAATTAGATCAAAATGTGACATCCTTCTTAAATCTTTGGCCATGGTGCTTTGTTTACCTAATGTTCTATGTTAAGTTTTCAGCAACATTTTCTCTACTTTTATTGACATTCTTAGAAAAAAAGTTGTCAGATTAGCACAACTGTTACTACAAAAAATCTCCTCTGTAGTAGATTACCACAGGTTTTCCCCGTAGGGCAGCTAGGAGGGTTCGAATTTCTGATCTTTCAGTTAACAGCTGAACCACTGAACCACTTCCCTTACTACCCTTCCTCATTCCCCACAAAATTAACTTAATTCAGGCATAAAACACTTCTACCTTTGAAAAATTTCTTTTTAATACAGCTATTGTCTGATATTTGCTGAATCTTCATCAGTGTGGTATCTGTAAGACCAGGCAGCTTATTTTGCACTAAAATGATATGCATTTTCAGAATCTTACAAGGATCTTGTGGCAGCAGAATTCTAAAGATGAAACTCCTCTTCCCCCATCCCCCACCTGCATTAGATTTAGCAGGACCAAGCCAAAACAATCGTCACTGATTTGATGATTGTCACTGAATTATCCCTCTCACTGAAAGTAAGATTGCCCTTTCCCCCGCCTAATATTCAATCAAGCATTAGCCTGTGTCTGTGAGGGGATTCTGCTGTTTCAATTAGCTTCCCAAGTTTGTTGACCTTAAATTGCAGAAGATATCTGGCTGTTGCTGATGTAAACATGCAAATCTTAAAAAAAAAATCAGCAAGGAAGACAGAATAGAAAGTCAGAGAGATTTGGAACATATGATTTATCATTGCTGGCTTGGAAGATGGGTGGGGGTGGGATGGGGTGGGGGCAATGAGCCAAGCAACGTGGGTGTCCTCTAGAGATGGAGAATAATCCTGGACAACAGCGAGGAAAGAAAGGGTGGGGGGATTTCACTCCTATAATTTCACAGAAAAAATGTGCCAAGAATTTGAATACACCACCAAGCAGATTCTTCCCCCAGAAGTCCATTCCAGCTCATAAACAACCTATAGAGGGTTTCTGAGACCAACCCTCACGGAGATTGACAGCCTTCTCTCACTCCCTTCTTTGTGCTCATGAGAAACTTGTACCTGGATCAAGAAGCAGTTTTCCAAACTAGGGCATAATGCACGCTTTAAAATCAGGACAGGTGTGTGCTGGGGTGGGATCCTGTCACCATACTGGTTCAATCTGCGTGCTGAGCGAGTCATCAGAGAAGCTGGCTTATGTGAAGAAGCATGTGGCATCGGGATTGGAGGAAAGCGTATAACAACCCACAATACAAAGCCGACACAACCTTGCTTGCTGCAGGTGAAGCTTTGAGGCACTTGCTGATCAAGGATGGCAGCCTTTGGTATGGGTGACAACTCCATGTAAAGAAGGCCCAAACGCTCACGACTGGGCCAATAGGTAATATCATGATACATGGAGAAGTGGTGGAAGTTGTCAAGAATTTCATCTTGCTTGGATCCACAATGCTCATGGAAGGAACAGTCAAGAGCTCGAACAACACAGAGTTTTGGGTCAATCCACTGCCCAGCACCTCTTTAGAGTGTGGAAGAGCAGGGATACTATTTTGAGGACTAAGGTGTCACTGTCTCAAGCCACGGTGTTTTCCATCCTCAAATGCATATGAAACTTGGGCATTGAATAAGAAAGCCCTAAGAAGGGTAGATCCATTTGAATTGTGGTTCTAGGGAAGAATATTGGCAATACCACCGACTGCCCAAAGGACAAACACATCTGTGTCGGAAGGAGTATGACCAGAATGCTCCTTGGAGGCGAGGATGGCGGCAAGAGTCCATCTCCTTGACTTTGGACATGTTGTCAGGAGAGACCAGTCCCTGGAGAAGGACATCATGCTTGTAAAGTAGAGGGGCGGTGAAGAAGAGGAAGGATTGACTGTGGCTGCAGCAAGGGGCTCAGGCACAGGCACACTTGTAAGGATGGGGCAGGACTGAGCACCACTGCGTTGCATGTAGGGTTGCTGTGGGTTGGGAATGACTCGCTGGCACCTGATAACAGCGACAGCAATATCTTTCTCCCTAGGAGGAGCTGATGGGCCTGAACTACTGACCTTATGGTAGAACCCATTAAGATTGTGTAATTTGTTATGCAACAATAGACAACTAATGCAGGATCTGAAACCTCTAGGTTTTTAGCTAATTTATTTTAAAATACTATGCTTGACATTATAATTGGCTTAAATAATGTAGGAAGCAACTTTTAATTTTTAATAATTATTGGATTAAAAATCCTCATTTTCGACAAAGGCCATATGAACCAAAACAAACTTCTCTAAACATTCAAAGCTTATATATGATCAATAGTTAATAATAGAATGTATGATCATTTTTCCTCCTCCAAAATATTCATTCATAAGATTGAAGTTATTTGAGGATTAAGGTTATATTTTATATTAAGACTATTAAAATGTGTTTCTATCTCTATCCATTATAGACTTTTGACTTTCCCTTGATCTTTGGAAGCAGAGAGAAGAAACCTCATCATATGATTTTCCTTGCTGTGGTAATATTTTCCCATACCTAAAAATTTCTGTTTAAAATATTTATTGTTAATTTCCAGTACCCAGCATACGCAACGCAATAAAGTTTAATTAAGAAAAAACATTTGCATAACCACTCTGGCTGGACCGTATGTCAATACAGAAAATGACAAACCTGAAATTAATCCCCAAATGTCTGACATTAAAAGAGGAATTCATCAAAGTAGAAATATCTGCAAGTATGAATCATATAGCATTTAATTCCATGGTTTCTGGACAGATCCTTTTCTGCAATTTAAGGTAATTCACATTTATTTTTATTAAAACAGCTCCAGCAGGTCACGTTTTATATTTAGCTCAGCCATGCAAGAGCTGGATTGACACAGTAGCAGCAACCTTGAGCTCAGACATCATGACAATTACCCGGATGGCCAAGAACTGAGCAGCACGTTGGCCACAGGGTGACTGTGAGTGGGACCCAGCTAGATGCCTTCCAACGACAAGAAAAACAACATGCAAAGTCTCAGTTGGAAAGTAGCCTCCGCACAGACTATTTCAAAAGAATGATTGATTTACATGTAATTTAAGTCTCATTTTTTACTTTTTGCCTTTATCTCTGATAGTCAGCAGGAATTGGTATTGACTGGATGCTAGTGAGTTTTTATCTCTGACAATCATCTCGGAAAGACAGACACATTCTTCCTTTTGTATTCCAACATCTCCAGGTGGATTTGACAAATCAGATGAGCCAAATGCACTAGTTTTCATGGCCACTTCTTGGATTTGCACTTTTCCCCAAAGCAATTTGTTTTCATTTTGCATGTACTTGCCCGGTATACTTGGAGCAAGAAGACTCACAAGTGTCCAGAAAAAATTATTGAGAGAACAAAGGTGATTCAGAAACATGGTTGTGTGTTCCTTCCCAATTTGCCATGTTACCAAACACTAGTCAAGGAGAGCTAAATTGAGGAAAAACGATACAATTTTTGTACATTGTCCTAAGCAGTGGGTAAGGAAGCTGCCAACAGAAGCACCACCACTGTGATTTTGAAAAGCATTTAAAGGGGAAGACTAAGTGAAAAACTGGAAATATAAAAACTGCCAAGATGTTTGCCAACAGACTGAATGAGCACAGCTAGTGACAGAGCAGAAAGTCTGGAGAATATGAAATGAGAACTAGTGCCCAGCTTCACGCTGGCGATTCCGAAGAGCTTCCCAACATGTAAGATGCAACGAACCACAGGTTTCCTACAAGGATCTTTCCTTTACAATGCTTAGTAAAGGCTGATCAATCTTTTCTCAGGCGATCAATCACTTCTCCTGGGACCTGGGGTGGAGGCTAGACAATGAAGAGTTGAATTCTGAACAACCAGCACTCGGTTACACAAGGGCACAAAGACTCCAGATGTCCTCGTATTGAGGGTCAACAGGGTTGCTTGGGAAGCACCCAAATTCCGAGGCTCAACCCCAGGTAAGACGAACTTATATAAAGGTGCTAAGTGGGGCAGAATTGATGTTGAAGTCTATTATTGCCAAATTCTGATGAACATGATCGTATATAGTTTATTGCAAGATTTACTTCCCATGGTTGTGCAATTGACCGGAAGACTTTCCAAGTAGGACGTATACTTTATTGCACAAACGCCCACAAAGGAGGAGAGCGGGAGGGCTCTGAAGGCGGAACTGGCTAAGTGCTGGGCCGCTGTCTGTCAAGCTGGTGATTCAAACCCAGCTGGGAGCTTCAAGGGAGCAAGGCGAGGCTATCTGCTTCCAGAAAGATTTTACAGCCTCAGCACCCTGAAGGGGCAGTTCTACTCTGTCTTATGCTTCAGTGTGTCAGAAGCGACATGCTGTCAGTGGGGATGATCGGAAAGTTGGAGGTTTAACTCCATCCAGAGGCATCTTGGAACAAAGGCCTAGGTACTATCTACTCCGCACCTCCCACCCCACCCTGCAAAAAGGAAAACAGCCCAGAACAGCCTGAGGGGCCCCAGGTTCCTCAAACACATAAGGTCAACATGAGTCACACTGGTCTGGAGAGCGCTGGCTGTTTCTTAGCCCCACAAACGTCATATCTTTCCGTATCACCTTGGCTTGCATGCAATCAATGCTGAGTGACTAATTCATGGGATATAAAATGGTATAATTTTAAATACAGCCTCATGAGTACATTATGCATGCCAAAAATAATTGGCATGGATTAGAATATAAATCAGTGCAACATGCTGAGATTAGAGGTAGAGAACATAACGTAATTCTGCATAGTGGGACATTATCTCTTTGTAGCTGTATCTAACACTTATCACAGGCTTGCAGTTTTCTCAATAAAACGTTCTTGAGAGAAAAACTGGTACAAATACATCACATCAATAGTAACTGAGAGTCCGGCCCCCGGGAGCACCTGGTCTTGCAGAGGCTGAGTGTGAAGTCCTGTGGCACTGACAGATAGAAATCCACTCTGGGGACTACAGTGGCTCCAGCTTTGCTACCAGCACTGAGGAGGCTCTGAAGTGCAACATGAAAGTCGCCTATTTGAAGGGGTCTGACAAGCTTTGTTAATAAGATGGATATGGCCGAACTGAGATTTTCATGATCCCTCTCCTTTACCTCCATAGGGACTTTGGTGGCACTGGGGGCTAGGTGTTGGGCTGCTACCCCCAAGGTAAGTGGTTCAAAACCACCAGCTAATTGGTGGGAGAAAGGTGAGGCGATGAACTCAGACAAGGCTGAGATTTACAGTCTCAGAAACGCTACCTGTCAAGGAAGACCTTCCAAAAGATGGACTGACCCAGTGGTGGCATCAATGGCTCACACCTGACCGATGGTGAGGAAGGCCCGGGAGTGGGCAGTGTCCTTCTGCTTTACACAGCATGTCGGTGAGTTCGAACCCGCTCGATGGCACCTCACAGAGACACCGGATTGTTCTGAGCCGGAATTGACTTGATGGAAGTGGGGTTCCTATTATTTAGCTCCAGCACTTGTTTCTGACAGGGGGTGTGTGTTACAATATTTCAATATCTGCTTTCTAGAAGAACATTAAAGTTACATTTTCCTTAATCTTCCTCTAAAACAAATGCCAAATGATCGTTTAGGCGGTTAGTTTCACGTCACCACATCAAAGTCGTGGTAAAACTAATATGAAGTGGTTCACTACTGATTAGCAAGTAAGCACAAGTAAACCTGTGCTTACCTTTGGTGTTGGGTCATCCACTCTGTGTTGTTAGTATTTCTTTCCTTCTCAGTTCCATTACTGGAACATCCTGTCTTTAGAGGAAATGATGGCGTTACCTTTCAGAGAAATCAAAAGGCTTCCTTGAATTATCCTAATTTCTTTCTAATTAACAAATCAATGTGCGGGTAAGAAATAGTGGAGGAAGGGGTTGTAGCTTACTCAACCATCTTTTGAAAGGTTTTAAATATGGTGGGGGTCAATGTGATTCGATTTCTTAGTTACGACAAAAAATGTGTTGTTTGCATCATAATCCAGCTTTATGCACAGCAATCGGCATCAATACAATGGGTACACGAACCAGGCCAGGTCCTATTTATGAAAGGAAGAATATTTCCGTACCAAGGTTACATGTGCTAAAGAAAACGGATACACTGGAAACCAAGTCCCATGGGCCAGTAGTTCGGGGTCGATGCATATATTGCTACTGTTATTGCATTTGTAGGAGATGGCTCAAGACAGACACTACCGCTGGAAGAAACCTTGGCTAGACAGCTTCATTCCAAGTGTCATATATCCAGGTGTTATATTGCACATATATATCCTTATTACCTAGAAAGTAGCTTTTCCTATTACATGCTTGGGTTTAAAGTGGGACAATATTTGAATTAGAAAATGACTGTCTGTTTCAACTACTCCCTGTTTATTGGAATAGATTATGAGGTAAACATAAATTTTTAAATTGTTAATTACGTCATACCAGAGATCATATAGGATCTGTGAGTGGTACAAATGGTTAACTGCTCAATTACTGGTTAAAAGGTTGACAATTCTAATTCACCCAGAGGTGCCACGGAAGAGAAGCCCAGTGATTTTTCAAAAGGGCACAGCTCTGAAAGCCCCATGGAAGATTCTGCTTTACACACCTGGGGCCCTTGTGAGTCAGCATTGACCTGACGGCAACAGACAACATAGTCTATAAAAATTCTGAGCCATTTCCAGGGAATTTGTTAGGTTTTGAAGAAATGTAATTGCTCAGATTTAGGATGAAGCATTGAAACACTAATAGGAGCCATCAATGTTCATTCTTGACATTTTAAAGTAATAAAGCTCAAATTGTGCCTTTTATACTTACTGTGTCCTGTATTGATTATAAATTACTTGACATTTCTCTCAGCATGAAAAAGCATGCAGCCTGCTGCTTGTCAAATCTTTTTCTGGTCGGAAGTAGCATTTGTCTGGCCTGTCAGTCAAATTGTGCCTACTCACCTTCAAAGACTCTGAGCTGGGCTTCCTTAGATAATCAAACAAATCCCAGAAATTGGTAAAAAGTGAAAATGGTGACTAATTTAGCTAGCAGTCATGGGAGGTCTGTATATTAGTTGCCAAGGCAAGTGAAAGGCTGCCCTGTGTTGGAAAAGCACGAACCTGCATCCCCTTTCACTATGACAAATTATAAGCTGGAAATGATTTGTACGCCATGTTCTTGAAATTATTTCCATCTCTTGCCATCATTCCACATGCCCCAATACTCAGGCCATCGAGTCTATTTGGATTCCTAGCACCTCTATATATGGCTTCCAAGATTGTTGACCTTTAAGGAAGCAGAGATATTCAGCTTTCTCCCTTGAAGTCGCTGATACTCTGACCACTGACCTTACGGTAAGTAGCCCAGTGCTTCTCCCACAGTGCCACCAGGATAGGGTAACTCTAATCTCACCTCCGCGTGGAAGGCATGCTGCCCATATTCCCTGGTCCTCTCACCCCCATCTGCAGGCCCTGTCTGTGCTGTCTTTGGCTCCGAGTTGCGGAGCTCATTGGCTCTGGCAGTAAGTCCACACTGACTGAGCCTTTCTGAATCTCCTGCTCACAGCCAGCCAGCCACGCAGACTGCTTGCTGCCCAAGAGGCTTCTCTGCCTTTGAAGTGGTCCCCGAGGCCCACCCTTCTTACCAAAATCATGCTCGGAGTTAGCCCCAACCTAACTTCTCTCTGGGTGCGACTTCATATATATTGAGGATTTGCTTCTGTGTTTTTATGGAATTTTTTTTCTTGTAATTGATAAGTAGTGTTCCAGATTCCTGCTGGGAGCCCTGCTTTTGTCTGTATTTTGGATTTTAATTCTTCTAACCTATAGGTGCTGTTTGATGAGCCTTTGTCTTGTCGGCCCTTTCTCCACCCTGCTACCCAAGGAGAGATAGATGGTCAGATGTGGACCGGCTCCTGGGCTATACTATTGAATACCCATCCTACACTCCTGGTGTGGACATCCAATTTCCGAATGCTAACCTAGACTGGGTATTAACTTTCATTTTTCCTGTAGTCATATTTTCACCAGGATCTATCTCCCACACATCCACTCACTCATAGTTCATTCACTTATTCATTATCATTTAGCATTTGGGGGCGTGTTGATTCGTGCTAGTGCTGAGGACACAACAGTTTCTAAGACACCCTTGATCTCTGCTTTAGCAAGAAAAACAGTTTAAATAAGTGATTATAATAACGTGTGATAAATAGCTCTCTTACACATCTGCTGGAATAGGTAGGTTTAGTGCCAAATTTTCACACATGCTTTTTGCCCCTTTTCTCAGGGAACAAAATTGAGTTCTCCTGAGGACAAATGGATCAATATTTTCAGTTCTCTTATTGAGGCATTTTTGGGGAAAAGAAAATGATCATTTCAATTCAAGAAAGCATGTGTTAATATTACATGCCTACTTATATTATACCCCTTTAGATTTGCACGGAGCTTTTCAGTACTGAAATCATTTTATTTGCAGATCATATGCAATCTTTAGAGCATCCCTCTGAGCTGTAAGCAGATAGGAATTATTTTCTCCCTCATTATATATATATATAT
>NW_022111300.1:1984500-1990749 GCF_000313985.2 Echinops telfairi | reverse complement strand
TTATATATATATGTAAATATATATATGTAACTAAGCTTAATGGAAGTCGAAAGAGCTACAGCTAAGCTTAGAGACGAACTAGAAAACAAGATTTAATATTTATAATTCTGTCATTAATATTCAGTAAAATGTGTACAGTTTCTAAAATATTAGTAATATTTGCTACCACTGAGTCAATGATGACTCGGAGGGACCCCTGTGGGTTTTAAGACTGCAACTGTCTTTCTCCCACAGAGCTGCTGGTGGTTTCAAACTGCTAACCATGAGGATCACAGCCCAACATGCTCCAAAATATTAGTAATAGCAGCAATTCCTAAGAGTAGTATCAATTTTTTGAAGAGGTTAATGCTAACAGGCTAGCACCTTACATGCCCCTGTTCTAGAGAAATGACAAAAGATGATGCCCAGTAGTCTAAAGTGTTCCTTTGTCTCTCACAAAATGTTTACTCCTTTAATCTATGAACCCAAACAAGGAGATGGAAAGATGAAAATCACCGTGTGTCTTATCTCTGAAAGATGTGAGACCGTTGTCAAAGCTTCACAAAAACACCAAGTGACCCTTTGAACCCTTGTTTTCCCAAAGAACACTGGGAGACACCAAGTCAGGACAACAGCTCCCCAAGGGGGTTTCCTTCCGGAGGAGGGGGGGCGTCGGGCTTCATGAGGAGCCTTTCATCCGCTGCAGTCACACTAATTAGATGCATCAGAAGGTGCTGTTGCCTGGTGTTTGCTTCATCTCCCTTCTGCATCCTCCATCAGCGAGACTTTCATTTCTCCAGAGTCTGTCCTTGAAACGGATGTTGAGCTCCCTAGGAGGATCCGTCTCTTTCCTGTTCGCCAGAGCAGATGAATTTTTAAGAGGCCAAGCTACTAGACAAAATTCAGAGGTGTCCCACCCTGCCACACCAGGCAACTCCACTTTTCTGGTAACCTTACTCCTGAGTCAATGCAAAACCTGGCACTGCATGATTTTAAAAAAAGTCAAAAGTGGGAAATTTCCATTGTTATGTGGGTTCTTCACCCTAGGTGAGGTCAAAGGTAACTATGGACACCCATCCTGTTACTTGCAAGCTATTTGTCTTCTGCTGATTCCCTGCCACTTAGCTCAATAGAATAATTTCTCTTGATGGATCTCACTGGTTTCTGAGCTTTTACATCTAAACCTCCCTCCTCTGAGGCTTTTCGCAGAGGGGCATTGCAAGCAAACAAAGAGTGGGTAGGGGGTGAGTACCATGATGCATACTGCATTGGTCGGGAGGGGAAATGTGCAAAATTTCTCATAATGCCAGTTCTTTGGAAAAAATCTCTCCTCAAGGGCTTTAATTGAAGGGCTACCACACTAATGATGGCAAAGTCAGGCATTAGTCCATTTTTCAAGCGTGTTTACTCCTTTCAAGAATCCCTATCATGCATGAATTAGAATACAGTTTATATCACAGTCCCAGCCAAATGGCTATAGAAAACCAACAGTTCTAAATGATAACTACACAACAGTAGACAGAGAGAGACCAAAGAGATCATTCCTCCCCAAAGAGAAAAATAAATACCAGTTGCAGAATTAGGATTAATTCAAGGAATTGACCTCTTCGAGTTACATTGGCAGACTCATTTCATTTGTTTTCTAAAAAATGACACAGCAGGTATAGGAAGACCCAAGCACGTGAGCGATGATCATGTGAACTGAGATGAGTCACCCTTACGAACATCTCAAACTTGACTCCATTTTCAGCCATAATATTAAATCCTTCAGAAAATTCCTCCTTCTTGAGTGAAGGTTTACAGCTTTTCATTCAGCAAGTTCCAACACATTTGGCTTCCTGTCACTGATGCAAGCCCCGGTGTGCCATCACTTAGCCCACTTCTTCCTTTTCCACGCTCTCTATCCTAACCCTGCTGAATGTCGCTCTTGAGCAAATGCTGTCCTCTGACTTCAAATGATGGACGTCTCTAAGGAATGCACACCTCTCTCACACAAGAATTCACATTGTGGGTCTTTCTATTGTGTGAAAACTGAGGCCCGGGGTGAGTTGCAGGATCATGAGGGGCCGTAGTCTCAGAGATTCATTAATAGCTATCGGACCACTAAACCTGGCACTTTTTAGGATTTTGAGTTTTGCCCCTTCTCATGTGATCCCTTTCTACCCAGGACCTTCTCTACCCAGGACCTTCTCATGTGAATCACCCTTTCAGAGTGCTTGGTCTTGGTAGCCAGGTACCACCTAGTTCTTCTGGTCTCAAGGTCATGGAGGGTTAGGTTCATGCTGTCCATTAGTCCTTTGCATTAGGTGTTACCAAATATGTTTTATTTTATTCACCCTGCTTTGCTTTGGGCCTGGGGAAAGAACAACAGTCATACTTTAGATGGCCTCTCAAGCTTCTAAGGCCCCAGGTAGGAGTAGACCATCCAACATAGCATTCTCTTGTATATGCTCCACAACTCGTTCATTCGTTTAGCTCTTGCTGTGTAGCTAGGGCATTTCTACCTTTTTGCTATTGTGAATAATGCTGAGATGACCATATGTGTGCACATATCTACTGGAGACGTGACTGTTATTTAGTAGTGGGATTGCTCAATCATAAGATATTCTTAATTCTGGTATTTTTTTTTATAAAGTGTCAGATTATTTTCGACAGTAGTTGCATCATTTTACAGTCCCACCAGTAGTGTAGGAGGGCCCAAGCCTTCCCAGAACCTTGCCAGCATTGGTGACTTGACTTTCTTAAAAAACAACAAAACAAAAGAAAACCTTTGCTATTAAAATTGGTATGATGTCCCTTTGCTGTTTGGACTTACGTCTCTCTGATGACCAGCGATCACGAGGTACTTATTGTCCATGCGCTCGCTGGCCCCTGGAAAGTCTTCCTTCGAGTTTTGTGTTTGTGTCCTCTGCCCATTTTAAGACCACATTCCTTCTGTCTTTCTGGGTAAGGCGTTGAGTTTCCTAGAAAGTTTAGAGATGATTCAGTCTCTTATTTGAAATGTCGTTGGCACAAATTTCTACCCAGTCTGTGAGAATGGTGGTTAGAAGTTGGGCTCGTTTCCTAAATCAGGTCAGCAGTTCAGCAGCACCAGCCGCTGCCTGGGGGAAACCGGGCTTTCCACTCAGAAAGAGTGACAACCTGGGAAACTCACAGGGGCCCTTCTACTCTGTCCTATAAAGTCACGACGAGCCGGCGTCAATTCGATGGCAGCGAGTTTGGTTTTGGTTTGGTGGGCTTTTTATTCTTTTGGTGATATCTTGTAAGGTGCATAAATGTCTAGGTTGGGGGAGGCCCCACTTAGCCTCCGTCTTCTGCTTTTTTCTCTTGCAGGCTGGGTTTTGCCTAAACGCCTTGTTTATCAGACTTTATAATGAGTTTCAATCTTTTTTATTGGATATGCTTGATCTATTTTTTTCATGATTTGATTGTTCGTTTATTTTGCCCTGTGTTTAAAGCATCTCCCTTGTAGAAAGAATATTGATGGGTCACATTTTCTTATCTATTCTGCTGGTACGTCTCTTGACTGGTACATTTAACCCATTTACACAAAGTGTGATTATTGATAGGTCTGAACTTATTGCTCTCATTTTGCTCTGTGTGTGTGTGTGTGTGTGTGTGTGGTGCCGCTGGTTTCTTTGTTCCATAAGGTTGCTGAGTTCATTTTGTTTATGGATTTCTTAATCATTTCATTTGTTGCCATTGTTTTAGAGCTTACTAATTCTTTATGATTTTCCTCCTGCTTTATTTAGAAGAGGTTTATTCTTTTCTTTTAGTTTATCTTATAAATTATTATTTTCATCCCAAGTCTAAAGCAGTCTCTTGTCTTAAAATCATCTTAACTCCCTCTTCATTTGTAAATTCTGTAACTCTATTTATTCTCTTTCCTATTCCGTAGTTGTCCCCATTTATACATTGATATCCCTGGCTCCCTACTTGCAGTCTTTTATATCTATTGACTTTGGATGCCACTGGATATGGGTGCTTCAGAGGAAATGTGGTGAAGAGTATTAATCTCAGGTTATTGTCTACTTCTATTGGTTCTCCACTGGAAGAATTTCCATTAGTATTTTGAGTTAGACAGGGTTCTCTAGAGAAACAAAACCAGGACACTTATGATTATATATATATGGATAGATATATACAGCATGAAGGAATAGAACAGCTAATTATTCCACAGAGTAGTACAGAAGGGTCTGCTCAACTCACTTCCGTGAAACAGTTAATATACTAGAAGTCCTTCAACTCACGAGGGCTGCTGGGTCCAAGGTCAAGGAAGCAGACAGCTGAGTCTTCCACAGAGCAATGCAAGCAGTCTGGCCACAGGCAGCAAACATCAGGGCGGGTCACAAACAGTCAGCCAGAAGACAGGATCCAGCACTCCCAAGCTCAAGAGATGTATACACCAGCAGCATGGTGAAGCAGGTCTCGAAGGAACTTCAAGCTCTAGCAACATGATCCATGGGTTGGGTGTCCCACAAGTAGTGTAGCTTGCAAGTTGAGGCAGAGAACTAGCTAAGGCAGCTGCACACTGGTCCGATCACCAGAGAGCAAGAGAGAGACAGGCGTGGCTTGCCAAGCCATTTATCTCTTTGTCTTCCAATCAAGCTGCCATCACATGGATATGTTGGCACAATAAACCTACCTATCACTTATTTCTTGTGAGGTTGTTCTGGTTTTCATAAATTTCCTTAAAAGGAAGATTTTTCTGGCTCTGTCTTGATCACTTGTTTAAACCATTCTACCTTGTTTCTTTGTGTGAAGTACGGTTTCCTGTTGTCTCTGAGGCATTGTGGTGGTGGTGTATTTGTATTATTTGGTGACTGCATGTTCGTGTGTTTTGCCTGAGTGTTTCTGTTTGTTTGTATGTGTGCTGTGTAGGTCTGGGTTTTATTTTGTTTTGATATGGTCAAGTGAGCAGCGCAGGGGTGCTACTCTGCCCCTTAGCTTGGTAGCTCCCCCCCCCCCCACCGTGATCTACTCTTGGGTGTGGTGGGTTTGTGTCTACAGTTCTCTATTTGCTGTTTTGTGTCCAGCAGTTGAGGCCATGTTAGGCTGCTGCTGGCAACTGTCACTATTGATCAGGTGGTGCAGGGCTGAGGGGTGGCCCTTGCAGAGGAGACGGGACTGTAGGGGACGCAGGTTATCAGCTACTTATGTGGATTTTGGTGTGTTTCGGGGTGAGCAATGCTGAATATCAGGTTGCTGCTCCAATCAAAGCACCGCTTGCAAACATTCAAATTGACTAAACTGCATTAGGCCAGCTGACAATGTTCTGCTCCTTCTTTCTGTTCAGTTTCATCTTCTTGTGCTATTCAACCTATTTCTTTTCAGCCTTCCAAGATTATCCTCCATATTTATTTCATTTGGTTTCTCATGTCTTTGTTGTATAGCATCTGAGTAGCTTGTCTGCCTGGTCTGCCGTTTTGCTGGAAGTCCTAAAATTTTCTTCTTTAATTATATGTTACTTAAAGAAAATGAATATGCTTTCTAGGTTCAACTACTAGAGTGATTAAGAGAAATGCTGAATCAAGTTGGAATAAACGTTTCTGATTTCAACTCTCTTTAAGTATTTACAGAAAGGACTCCTGGTGGTGATGTTTTGTAAGCAGTGGACTTTTAACCTCAAGGTCTGAAGTTCAATTCAAGCCCACAACTTTGAAAAGAAGATGAGATTATTAGTTCTCTCAAGGGTTGACAGCCTAGGAATCCCTATACGAGGTTGTTATGAATCAGAATCCACTCAATGGCAGTGGATTAATAAGCATTTATTGGAAGGCTTTGTTGTGTGTGTTTTGAAAGGAGCACGTTGATTGTTTGTGTATTCTAGGAACTTTTAGTGGATAAGCTATATGCCAATTTATGCTGAGATCACAAATAATTCCCCAAATCTCAATGACTTAGCTCAACAAATGTTTAAATGCTCAGCTGTCATCTAAAGTTCAGCCATTACTATCAAATGATACAACATCTGAGGTCTTAAAGGCTTGAAGAAAAACAGGCGGCTATCAAGCTAAGAAACAACAAAACCCACAAGGAAGAAGCTCACCAGCCTACCCCAACACAAATGCTGAAGACAAAGCGGGTACATAAACGAAAGTGGTGAAGAAAGCTGATGGTGCCAAGCTGTCAAAATATATAGAATCTGGGGGTCCCACAGGCTGGAAGATATACAAGGGGCCATCTAACTGAGAAACAACAAAACCCACATGGAAGCACACCAGCCTGTAAGATGACAAGGCATTGAAGGGATCAGGTATCAGGCATCAA
>NW_022111300.1:1943798-1983907 GCF_000313985.2 Echinops telfairi | reverse complement strand
TACGGATTGTGATGAGATGTATGAGCCCCTATTAAAATGATTATTAAAAAACCCATAAAGTTCAGACATTGAACCCCACCAGCTGCCCCATAGGAGAAATGTATGACAGTCTCTTCCACAAAAATGCACAGCCTGGGCCACCCTATGGGCCAGTTCTACTGGTCACGCTGAGTCAGAATTGATGGGAGAAGTGGGTATTCCGTGATATGTACTGAATGAGCCCTGGTGGTGCGGTGGTTAAAGTGCTCAGCTGTAATGAAAAAGCCTGGCTTTCAAACTCCCCAGCGAATTTGTGGGAGAAAGATGTGGCTGGCTGCCACCACCACTATTTACAGTGTTGAAAATCCTCCGGGGAATTTCTGCTCTGCCCGACAGAGTCTCCATAGTTGGCTCAGAACTAAAAAACATGGTCTGACAATGCGTTTTAAATGATGTTCACATTTGGGGGCCATAATTTTAATATTTCTGCTTCCTAAGGATTTAAAATGTTTTTTTTTTAATGCAGCTATTGATAGATATAGTGCACAACTATGTATTACTGACACACACGATAAGATATTCTTTATAATGTTGACTATTATATAAGAATATTTTTAAGTTTCTAGTGACGTTGTAATAGTTAATCACAGAAATATACTGAATCACAGGGGCTTGTAGAGAAGGCTGGCATTAGGAAGTTAGTTCTTGCTCTGTACTGCCATCTGCTGTTTGTTAGTAAAACAACAGTGAGCATGTCAAATGCCTAAAACCTGAACGTTGGGCCCAAAGCTGGGACCACAGACAGCATCCAATGCAACCTCCCTATGTACCGAGAAAGTAGAGGCAACAGAAATTAAGTGAATTTCAAGTTTGTTTCTTGAATTATGACTGGAAGAGCTGAAGGTGGAGGAAATACTGGTTAGAGGCAAGCACATGAGATTCAGAGTTATGTCAGAGTAGTTCAGCATTCTGTCTGTATGGCTTTTGATGGGTTACTTAGCCTTTCTTCATTTCAATCTGCTTTAAGAGTAAGAATTATGTTTCTATTTAAGATTACCGGATTGTTGTGGAAAACATAAATAAGAATTGGAAAATAAAAATATAAATGCAAACACAAATATTGCCCTCTACCCCCAAAAATTCCATGGAAAAATTCCATGATCTTTTAAGCGCATTTTTCTAAAACTTTTAAAAATATATATTTTAAGTGAAAATACATTGCTATTAGGCCTCTAGGTCACACGTGTATGTGTTTATTCCAAACAGAACATGTTTAAGCATGTCTCTGTGATCAGTGGATGGTTGCAGACAGGCCACTTTGGCTCGTTCTCCCTGGGTTCCTTAACAACAACAACAACAGCAACAAAGAGGTCAGTTCAATTCAAGGCAGAGAGGTCAGCTCAGAAAGCTGTGGCAACTGATTTTGGGGGGACTTCCCAAGGCTACCTTGTTAGATTTTCTTGAAGGACAAGCAATGATCGTGGAGGCTAATTTGTAGAAAGTTATTTAAAAAAATCGAAAGCTGAATTGGTAAAAAAAAGACCAGGAAAGTTGCTACAAGGAATTCTTTTCTATCATGATACGTATCACATCAGTTATGTAAGGTAGCAAGGCTGGCTTTTCTAATAGGATTTCATGGGAAACCTTACCCCGTACACAGGCAGCCCTGATAGTGCACCTTCCGCCTTTTTATTTCCAAACGCCAAGGGACATTCAAAGGGACATAATCGGAGGACCTCAAGGTCAGCAAAACTGCCATTGTGGCATGGGACCAACCAAAAAACACAGACCTTTCCAGAGAATGGTTAGTGGTGTTGAGTTTGTTCCAACGCAGTGAACCTGTGTACAACAGATGCGACAGTGCCCGGTGCTGGGCCATGCCACCGTGCATCTCCTGCCTGAACCACTGTTGCAGCCCCGGTGACCAATTGTCTTGTCCAGGGCCTTCCTCCTCTTTGCCGCCCCTCTCCTTTACCATGCAGGGTGTCCTCTCCAGGGACGCTCTCTCCCGACAACACGTGCAAAGGCTGTAGGATGAAGTCTCCCTCTCCCTGCCTCTTTTGTAGTACTTTTCTGCTTGTCCTTTTCCCAAGGCAGATGGCTGTGTTCTTTGGGCTGTCCGTGGCACTTTCAGTCTTCCTGGCCACCACTGTCATTCCAATGCATGGCTAGTTCTTTGGTTTTTCTTAGTTCCCAGCTGTCACAGGCATATGAGGCAGCGGATAATACGATGGCTGGGGTCAGGTGTACTTGTTATATCAAGTTTTAAAAAAAAATCGCAAGTTGACTTGGTGAGAAAAAGTTGCTACAACCTTGCTTTGTTAACAGTTTAAAGAGGACTATGCAGCGCAAATTTATTTATCGGAATGAGTCCTTTGATGCCTTGACTTCTGATTCCAAAAGCATTGATTTTGGTTCAAGCAAGATGAAATCCTTGACAACTTTAATCTTCCACAGTCTATCACGAGGTGACCCGCAGGTCAAGTTGTGAGCATTTGGGGGTTCTCTACATTGAGTTGCAATCCCTACTGAAGGCTGTAAGCTTGATCTTAGTCAGAGAGCATGGCAGAAGAGGAGCTCTTCATGTGGGAAGGCACCCAAAATATAACTGAGGAAGAGCCACCTACTCAAAAGACAGGAAGGAGGGGTCACAGAGGCCGAAACACCACCATAGAACTGCACAGAACTCGATGGAAGGCAAGTCAAGAAACAACAGCTTCACACTTCGACATTTTTGTTTAATAAATGTTTCTATGCTTTCGTTTCAATACTTTTTAACTTAACCCTCACATATATGTATCTGTGTGTGGATAGGTAGATGATGGGAAGATAGAGAGATATAGATATTACATACACACACACACACCCAGTGGCACCATGGCAAAATACTCAGAACTTCCAGAGGTTGGAAGTTCTAAGCCATCCAGCCACTCAGTGGGAGTTTAGAATTAGCCATCTGCTTTTATAAAGATTGCAGTCCAGAAAACCCTAATGGGGCAGTTCTACCACATCATACGAGCTGGTAATGAGTCAGAACTGACTGACAGCATCAAACCCAACATTTTCATTTCATGTACATTGTTCCAGGTCATAGGAACGATGTCTGTAAATTCTCACCAAGAAAACTTATCCATAGCCCTTCGATCACATTCAATAATTAATAAGTATATCTTGACCCAATGGAAGAAGCAAGGACTCACATTAAGGCTCCTTAAATCTTATAATGAAGCACACGGAAAATCACATGTTGGGGATGGTCAAGCTCAAGTGAATGCTCACAAGGTGAAATGGATGGGTCACCACAGTTCACGCAGATTATACGCCTCTTTCTATTATCTTAGAATATTCATATTCACCACTTTAAATTTCTGAGTTCACAGGTGAATGTTTAATTCCAAGTTGCATACTTTATTTCTCTTGTAACTGCTAAGTATCAGGCCTTTAAAGTTCAAGAGAAACCAAATGTTTATGTTGAATGAAACCCCTGAAAGACAAATATCAGTTTTTGAAAATTCTGGTACAAAGAACTCATAATGATGGTTACTCATAAACATAATTTAGTTTTGGATATATATATATTTTTTCCAAATGTGATGGATTTCAAATACTGGCTCTGGGTCTGAAATTGAAATCCAGGGACACAGCAGGCAGGAAACAACTAAGCTGTGGCTAAATTGGCTGCTTCACATGGTCATGGTCAAAGGTGGGAAGAAAACAATGCAAATGGCAGTGCCTGCTTGACAGCAGGCAGTAGTGGATTTCTATGTCTATTTCTTTAGAAACAAGTAATATAATTATATAAACCAGACTGTGGATGCCAAGAAATTCTCAAAAGTTATATTTGATGGAGCATAGAATATGCAGACTATGCAGAGCAGAACCTATAATATGGAAAATGAAATGACTCTCTTCTAAGTTGGAGCATGAACTCTCACCTCTTCGAAACCATGACTTGATTCTTTGTGTCTCTCTAATAATTTATGGAACAAAGGCTATGGTGGTTGAGATCAGATTGATGTTGGGAGAAAGTAGAGAATACCAGAAAGAATTCCCATGTTTCACTGACTATGCGATGTCCTTTGACTGAGTGGATCACAACAAACTGTGGACAGCCTTGAGAAAAACAGGAATTCCAGAACACTTCGCTGTGTTTATGTGGAACCTGCTCATGGATCAAGAGGCAGTCTCGGGAACAGAACAAGGGAGTCCTGCAATAGTTTAAAATCAGGAAAGATGTGTGCATTGGTGGTATCATTTCACCATACTTTTCAATCTGTCCGCTGAGCAAATCATCAGAGAAGCAGGATTGTATGAAGAAGAGAGCGGCATCGGTATTGCAGGCAGGTTTATTAACAATTTGTCATATGCAAATGACACAGTCTTACTTGTTGAAAGTGCAGAGGACTTCAGGTACTTGCTGATGAAGATCAAGGATTACAGCTTTCAATATGGATTGCAATTCTAATGTAAAAGGAAACAGAAATCTTCACACTGGACCAACAAGTAACATTATGATAAAATGAGAAAAGATTGAATTTGTCAAGGATTTAATCTTGTTTAGACCCACAATCAATGCTCATGGAAGCAGAAGCCAAGAGATGAAACTATACATTGCCCTAGGTAAATCTGCTGTACAAGACCTCTTTAAAGTGTTGAAAAGCCAGGGTGTTTCTTCGAGGACTAAGTTCTATCTGCCCCAAGCTGTGGAATGGTTGATTGCCTCATCGGCACGTGACAGCTGTACATTGTGAAGGAAGAGCAAAGGCAAATTGATGCATTTGAACTAGGATGTTGGCCAAAAATATTGAAAGTACCGTGGACTTTCTAAAGATCAAAGAGATCTGTCTTGAAAGAAATATGTCCGGAGTGCTCCTTAGCGGCAGGGAAGGCGAGACTTCGTCTTCTTTTCTTTGCACGTGTTGTCAGGAAACATCAGTCGTGGAAAAGGGCGTCCTGCTTGGTAAGTGGAGGGGCAGCAGGAACAAAAAATGGGAAGGTCCTTGAAAAGATAGCTCGATCCAGCACCTGCAACAATGGGCTCAGCCTAAGAATCATCGTGACAATGGGCCAGGGCTGGGTGGTCTTTTTCTGTTACAGATATGGTTGCTATGAGTCAGAATGACACTTAACAATAACGACAATCAGTTATGAGTTGTGTTAAACTAATTTGGGACATTGAACAACAACAACAACAACAAAAAATCACCTTAAAAACCCATTGCTGTCAAGTTGATTTCTACTTATAATCATCCTACGTATGTCATGACAATCAGTTATGAGTTGTGGGACATTGAACAACAATAACAACAACCAAAAAAACCCATTGCTGTCAAGTTGATTTCTACTCATAATAATCCTATGTATGTCATGATGGAACGGCTCCATAGGGCGCCGAAAGGCTGTTACATTTCCTTCTCTAATGCACTCCAACCACAAGTATATGCCACTTATAGGGAGATCACCAGAACTCTCTTCCTCAGCATTGCTATGTGGGTTACACTGGCAGATTTTAGGTTAGTAGTGGGTCAGAAATTGTGTGTGCTTCCCAGGTATAGTATTTGGGACTTTTAACTAAATGATTATTTTTAGCTATTTTAGACATTCCAAATTTTACTATTTTACAAATTTTGTAACTATGAGAATAACTCTGACTTATTGCCTTACACATGTAGGCTAGGTATATGTACTCAAATACTTGACTAAAGCATTTGTTGGAAAAGCAAGAATATTGAGAAATCTTTGGTCTCCTTTGAATCTTTCTTTAGGCTAATTAAATATTGCTATAAATACATTCTTTAAGGTGTATAACATGTCATAATCGTATGAATATTCAAAAAACTGAAAAGCCTTGTACTTCTTTAAAGGTATCTTGGTTAATTGATGATTTCCTGTTTAAATTATTTTATAATTCTTTACAAAGATGTTAAGCACAGCTCATCAGATCAGACTGCCACACAGTGTCCACTTAGGCAGCTTCCGAGAAACATAGGTCAGTATTATCTTAGCAACACAAGGTAGTTTTTACCACATTCTAAGGTACAACTCCATCTAACAATAGTCCTGTTATTTTAGTAACAACTATTTTACAATGTATGAGAATGACATCAGTTTGAAACACTTTATGGTGCACATGTGCACACACTTCTTTCTCTGAGAATAGAACCAAAAAGCTGGGTTTGATTGTATAAGCTGCCTCAAAGAAGAGAGAGAAGAAACAATGATTACTGCCTGACTTACAGGCTGCCATTATAATTTCTCAAACTCCGTTCAAATATGTATTCACTGTTGCAAAGAACTTCCACTTTGTTAATTCAAAAGCCTCATGGTTCCCAAGTATTGGGTAGCCTCTAGGGCTGTGTCACAAGAGAAGAGTTTGGGTTTGACTTACAGTGGTATACACTCCTCCATAAACTTATTTCCTTACAAAGAAGATAAAGTGTATTCATTTACGTGTGTCTGAATTTTAACTATCTGGGTTCTAACAGCTGCCTTGCAAAAACTGAGGGCATATTCTTTCTCTGACTGCATTACATGCCCCAATAGGACTGCAGTCAACAGGTAACCCTCATTTTTGGCAACATCATGGACCAAAGTCTCTGGGTCTCTGATTTCCACCACACTTTCTCTCGGGAAGAATTCTTTCCAGATGCACAGGTGGGTGAGAGGCATAAGGACCGGAATCCCTATTGCATTTGTGTTTGGAATCTTATTCCTTTGGAAAAAGTGAAACATTTTTTTCAGAGATTGAGGGTTAACATCTTTAAATGTGATATATCATAAATAATTAGTGTATTAATCATATTAGAAATCACTGTCCATCGTTGTAGTCATCATTATCATCATCTTTCTCACACTTTCTCATTATGATTACAGCTACTGTCATGAGTGATAGATATTAACTCACTCAATAGCCGCAAAGGTAGGCACAGTTTGTTATGTGTATTCTGTCTTGCTCTTAAACCACAAACTCACTTTCATATAAAAGGCTGTTACATTTCCTTCTCTAATGCACTCCAACCACAAGTATATGCCACTTATAGGGAGATGCTTGGAGTAGACAATTTCTGAGTTTAGATGTAAAAGCATGGAGGTATATGAGATATGTCACAAACAACTTCTCATGATAACTGAGTACTTGCATCCTGCGATGAAGAAAATATAGAGTTAAGTCTCCATAAGGTGTGCTTGAGACATTAAGTAAGTTGTGAACAGCCCCCTTAATCTCTAACCTTAAAGATTTACATATGTCTCTGATCTCTGACTTTAGAGAAAAAGTGTTATACTTTAGATTTTATTAGACAATCTAGAACTTGGCGCTTACTGTGTAAAACCAAGGTGAGAAGGCATATATCTACTCCATGAACTTGAGACCACTTGCTGAGAGAAGGGAGAGACAACCCTCCTCTATAGTCTACAGTTCTCTGAAGGCAGAAGACTGGACCGAGATCTTCAGCCACTGCTGATCTAGGACCCTGGCTATCTGGGACCTCTGTCAAGGACGTGCAATGGTTAGAACCTCCTCTAGAGAGCACTGATTAAAAGAAAAAGCTCAAAGTCTAAAAGTTTGAACTCTAACAATCTGACTAAACCTATATTTTCATGATTTTCTAGACTTAATTGATTAGCATGTGGTCTTACTTGCATGTCTTGTCATGATTCAAAACAAACAAACAAGAAACTCAAACTCATTGCCATAGAGTTGCTTATGACTCACGGTGATCCTGTATGGCAAAGTCTCACTGCCCCAGTAGGTTTCTGAGATGGTAACTCTTTATGGGAGTAGAAAGCCTCATCTTTCTCCCCTGGAGCAGCTGGTGGTTTCAAACTGCTGACCTTGTGGCTCGAAGCCCAATGCATAACCACTATGCTACCAGGGCTCCTTTGACTACCTTGCAATAAACTGAGGTCCTGCATAATAAACTTGAGCATTTCTCTACCAATTAAAAAATAATCTCCTGAGGCCACTATTCTATCATTCTGGTTTTACAGATTGAGAAACTAAAGCAAGGCAATTTCAATAACTTTCATACAGTCACAGAGTGGGTAAAATGGAGGCAGAGCTTGGGCTTTCTAGTAAGTTTGGTTGTAGTGATAGTAAAAATCATCTCTCTCCCCACCCCTACCATGAAGTAACTGTGTGACTGTAGGCAGGTTTCTTAACTTCCTTCATGTTTGATTTCCTCCTCTGTGCAAGTGGTGCCTAAGCATGGCTAGAAACCAAGAAGATCCAGCGGAGATGGCCACAAGGGAACGTATACATAGTAGCAAAAGGGAAGGTTTGATAAACAAAATGGTATAACATTGCATTACTATTTTTATATATGTGCTATACCTATAGATACCAAACTGATCAGGCTCTTAAATCATAGTCAAATTAGTGTTGTTTTTTTAAAAAATGAAGGTTGTTGTGTAAATACCCTTGACTGATGCAAATAGACTCTACGAGAAAAGTCTATGCAAAGCCTTGAAGACACAATAGTTTCTCTTAGTGGAAGTAGAATTAAAAGCTCACGTGATGGTAAGAAGCAAACAAAGATATTACACAGTCCTGTCCTCACTAATCTAGCACATTTTGCCAGAAAGTGGATGAATTCAATTTAAGTCTCGCACTTCACACTTTCATCAGGAGAGTCACCTTCAGGCTGTGCTATCTGAGGATAATGAATTAAAAAAAGAGCGAGGAAGAAGCATGTCTAAAAATTCTGACACAAGTATTTTAATGCATAAATCAAAGTGACCTTGTTTTATGTAAACCAGAAACAAAATAAATAAGCACATTTTTAAAAAACATTTTGCAAAATGGATAGAAATTCCCTTAATTCCCTATGAATGATTTGATTTCAACAGCTGCTGCTCGGTGAACAGTGTTCCAGTCGCATCATCGTGGACAGGTGGAGGAAATGACCTGGAGGAATTAGCCCCACTTCAGAGTCAAACGAGTCAAAGTCAAATTCTTCATAGCAAGTGATTTCTTAGTTCACAACTGAAATTCGGATCACATCAACACCACAGACAACTACTTCTGTAAGACGATTGTGGAGCTCAAAGCAGTGAAGCCGTTCAACCGAAAGACAAGAGGTCATGGTCAAGGCAGTGTGCCAGCATCCTCGGATGAGTATAATTATTTACATGGGCAAAATATTTTGAGGGAAATAGATAAAGCCTTATTATTTTTGTTTCCTTTTGTTTATTTCCCCACAAGGAATACTTTATAAAACTTGAGACACTCACCAAGAGATGTGCAGGCAGGCAGGATGAAGAAAACGCATGGTATAAAAGCAAGATATTTGAATGAGGAGTAGAGGCCTATATGCCACCTGTAAAGTTCTATGCCTAGGCCTTGTGGGTTTTTGGGATCCAGAGATGAGTCTTGTGTGGGTACGCACACCCCCTCCCTGCCATCCCCCTCCCTGTATGCACGCGCAACTCCCCACACCCCCCAGCGGCAGCAAAGAAATAAGCCGCGGTTTTATTAAAGCAGAGTCACTTCAAAAGAAATGAAGCGGTCCCCCTTCTCGAGTTGGGCTGGGGACGCTTCTAGGCTTCAGATGGCCCTTTCAAATGGGACAGGGTTGCTGCTCTGTGGATGGTCAAGCAACTTTGCAACCGTAGTTCCCTTCCTCCTTGGATCTCCTGTATCATTTCAGTTTGATACAGAGTTTCTGTTAAATTTATCTAGGCTGTGGCTCTAGGCCCAAATGTCTCAGAATACTTCACAATTACCTCCGGTACAGTCTTGCACCAGGATTTTCACTAGGGCCTGGCTTCAAGGTGAAGGTGTTCCCAGAGAGGGTTCTCAGACTCCTTTGTTCATCACTGGTTTCACGGGGTCTTTGTTCATTCCCTCAGACAGGGCAGAAGCCCTGTTCTGTCCCTGTCCCTTCATGACACTTGGAGACTTTATGCAGCAGTACATTTTTTATGGTCAGATTGGTCGTTGACTCTATTATTTCTCAGGTCCCTCACGAGACAAATGGGTTTAGTTATATAATAGCTTGGGGCTTCAGAATTCTCCTTTTACTGAAATCTTGATAGAAATGACTCTCAGCTCTATTCTCAGGAAAGAGTGAATCTATCTCAGAAAGAAACCTGTTCTGAAGCCTCACACATGTCCCTTTTCTAACATTTCAGCAAGACTACTAGAGACTCATTGTGATACTAGTCTTACTTATGTGAAGCAAATCAATTAACAAAAGTTTGAAAAATGAGATAAGGTAAATGTTTTAAAAATAGTTCAGCCACTTACATTACCACGTCAACTATCTCCGTTGTCAGGAAGGCCCGAGGACATGTTCATTTATCCATTTTAAAACATTTTATTTAAAGTGTCAAATCAAAACTAATTTCCATTCGCCAAGTTTCACCAAGATCACAAAGCTGAACCAATACAAACTGAAGTTTCTTGAAAACGTGTGCTCAAATGTGTTACCCTTTGTATCCTGTAAATTCAAATGCCACTTTTGTTGAGACCACCTTGCCCCGCACCCTGTGAGCACTCAAGAAACGTTCCCTGAACAAACAGATGAATCGCCACACCTAACACACATACACACACACACACACACACACACACACACACACACGATATCTGAACTCCCAGATTCTGCTAATGACACCCTTTCCTGTCCACTGCATTTTCCTCTCCCTTTCATTAATCTAATCCTTTGAAAGACAAAACTCGAGTTCCATTGGTTTTCTTGACTTTACCCTCTACCACCTTAGAATGACCACAAATTACTCCTGGGAAGTTCTCTCTTGTGTCCTTCATGAGGACAGCCACTTGACATATATCAGCTTTTTACGCATTCCTCCATTCATACACATGATGAAATCACAGATGTGCCTCTTTCTTTCAGTACCGTTTGGTGTTAATGAATCAGAGCCACGCTCTTCAGCTACCTCGATGTGATTATTAGTTCTGTTTCCGAGCTCTCACTAGGTTAACCTGTCTTTACTTTGCAAAATGACAGTGAGGAAAGACATAAAAATACTCACTTCCTCCTGCTGTTATCAAACCCCACAAGACACACCATGCTTACATCACAGGAAGAGAATGCTCATAACGAGAAGGAGATGGTGAGGGACTGCATTTGGTTTGGATGCACAGGCCATGCTCCTGGAAACAGCAGCCAAGAAATCAAAGGATGTTTCACATTGGGCACATCTTCTGCACAAGGCCTCTTCAGAGTGCTGAAGAGCTGATTTCACTTGGAAGACCTGACCCAAGTGACAGTATTTTCGTCTCATGTCCATGAAAGTTGGACATTGAAGAAGGAAGATGGTGAACAGCGGATGCGTTTCCATTGTGGTGTTGATGAAGAATATTTAAAGTACAATGCATTGCCAGAAAAGCAAACACATCTGTCTTGAAGAAGAGCAGCCAGAAGGCTTCTTGCAAGTTAGAATGGAGTGACTTTGCTCCAGGTACTTTGGGCATGTTATCAGGAGAGATCAGTCCCTGGGAAGGAGACCGTGCTTGGTAAGGTAGAGGGTCTGAGAAAAGAGGGGAACGGTCAGGGGGATAGATTGACACAGTGGCTGCAGTGATAGGATCAAATACAACAACAATTGTGAAGATGGGGCAGGACCAGGCCGGGTTTCCTCCTGTCACCATGGGTTGGAACTGACCAAAAATTTGGTGACCATAGCATTTAGTAACAACAGAAAGAGGTTTAGCAGCTACCTTTCATTCTGATGGGACCATGCTTCATATGACTATAGTTTACCTGGGGAAGATGTGAAGAGGACCCCAATGACTTAAGTATTTCAGTCACAGTTGCATTGTTTCTAGCATTTGAATAGTAAATAATGAATGACAATGAGCCCCAGAGACAGATTGCTTTGCCTAGCATCAATATATTGGGGAAAAAATCAGTAGGTATAGAATGCTATTTAATTATGTAGAACATAAGTATTAATAATTGCATTAAGTGAGACAACAAGAGATTCAACGTTCCTATTTCTTTACAACACAACAAGTCCAATATGTTTTCTCATTGTAGAACTGTGCTTTTGTAGTGCCTTACAAGAAATCTATTGATTAGCTAACGGAGGCTCTAAAGGGATCTGGTCCAGAGGATCAGACTCCGTTGTGTGAAATCAAATGGCGTTGCTCTTATACTCGGTATGGTTTCAGGACTCCTCTCTCTGGTTGGGTTAATAATGAATGGATCACAAAGGTATGACTAGTGAATCAGGTATCATCTTTTAGAATTTTTCATATAATTTATCATTGATTACCAATGGATTAAGTAGAGTAAAAGGTTAAATATTGACATTTTTTATTATATTAATTCTGAGCACACGCATATTTCAATGTATTTTATTCAGAGTAGTCATAGTTGACACCAATTTTCCCTTAACAGGGTAACTTCTTAAATCGTAATGAGTGTAGTGGGAAAAGTAAAGCCTATCAGACTATAAGGACAAAGCCCCCACATTCTTGTCCATTTGACACTATGTCAGCCTAGAACTACGCTCCATAGGGTTTTGAAGGGTGGATTTTCCAAAAAGATAGTGCCAAATCTTTTTTCCACAAGGTGCTTGTGGGTGAATTTAAACTCCCAACCTGTGCCTCGTGGTTCAAAAGCCCTGAGTAGATTTCAAACTAGCAATTAGCTAACCCTTGCTGATAAGTTAGACAATCTGTGTAGAAAGGCAGCTGGTGCTCCAGAGCTGTGAATCATAGGCAGTGTCAAGACGTAACAAGAATTTAAATAGGCCTTGTAATCAGGCAGAGGCTCAGACATTGAGGGTCAGAGCATCAAGGTGGAATAGGACCCAAACATCAAGCCTGAGAGTTATGAAAATTTTCAAGGGATTGTCAAGGTGATGAGTTTTCTAGTCATTGAAAACAACAGGAATTTATCTAAGTGCCTTTTTATTGCTCAGTGTAAGATAAATGGAATTCTCTTTCAAGGAAGTCAGTTACTAAAAGTTAAGAGACTTGATAGATTTCCAGTGGGCTCAAACTTCACTCCCATCATAAATACACTTCTAGGAGGGATATTCTGTACAGATAATAAAAATAATTGAAATACTAAGAAATTAAAACATCTACAACAATAGTGGAGTCAGTAAGGGCATTGTTAGATGTACTGATTCATTTCTGAAAGCTGTTTGTCAGCTTTTCGAAATTGGAGCTATATATATTTAAAAAGAATTATCGAATAGGTGGTAAAGTTTAAGATAAGTTTGAGTAAATCAGTATGAGCATCTCGGGGTCAAGGTTCATGCTCATGCTCATATGAAGCCAGGGCTAGAAACTCCATTGCAGCTGCAAGTGTCCGTGTGAAGTCAGGCAATAGACACTGCATATCCGATGTGATATCTTCAAAAATCTCCATTTTTCAGATGAAAATTTGGTGTCCAAGGAAGTTATCCAAATGACATGGAAGTACTACAGTTTTACTAAATATTTAAAGCTATCTAGGAGTGGGAGAGAGGGAAAAAGGGGGGAACTGATGGAAAGTTGTTATTGATAAAGATAATAATTACACGGACAATTATTGTAATTGCTGTTGATAAGTTGCACATCTGAAAAAAGTTGAACTGGCTAAAGCTGTGTGACAGATGTATTGGCAACAATATGGAAAAAAGAGTAGCCATGAGGCTACTTATGGTCAACCAAATACCTCTTGAGATTTGGAGGGTTAGGGACATAATTCATAGGCCACCACAGCTAATTGGTCTAAAAGTGTACTGAGTGCTTCTGTTCTCCTTCCTAGGCTGCTGTGTGGAGTCAGGGCCTTTCAAGCTTGCAAATAGTCATCCAAGACATGGAATTTCATCCGGAACAACAGAGGAAGAAGGACAATCAGGTATAAAAGGAGGATACGGGAGGTATGGCTAATTTTCTCCATGAGAAACTGCTTACTTTGCCATGAATCCAGAAGAAATAGATGGTGCCCAGCTACCATTACAAAACATTTTGAGCAAAGATTTGATAGAAGAATCCCGTTCAGAGTAGGAGAAATCAAGAACAGATTTCAAATTCTCAAGGACTCCAGACTTTCTGGAGTGAAAGAGGGTGGATAAATCCAGCAAACTATAGCCCTGACATAATCTTTAAACCAAAAATATCCCCCAACATGTCTCCCTTGAACATTGTGCACTTTTAAGAACTATTGGAATAGGATCAGTTTGACAACCGCAGCTTGAAAGATCAGATAGGGTAAGATGGGAGAAAGGATAAGCTCAAAAAATCGGGATGAGGAAGGTCACAAAACTCAAAGGTTGTAATCAGTGACAATACATCATACACACACACACTGTCAAATTAGCAGACATTTTCCTGTATATATTCCCAACAATGAAAACAAAAATAAATAAAATTTGGGGGGACAAGTAAACATAGATCACATCTGTATGCTCACATACATAGGATCACCATCATTGAAATTGTGTTAACCACGACTGGTGGTATGTTTGGTCATAAAGCTTAGGTGAAGGAATAGAGTTGTGTGAGCAAAAGGCTATTGTTAATCATGGAAGACTCCGGAGGCTCAGCCCATACTGGTGTTTGAAGATCAGAAGCATCAACCTCCTACACAAACTCAATATGAATACAAGGGATATAGGAGAGTCATTTGCCCCATTGACCATTTGCTGACCCTACAGCATCTCTTAGTTTGTGGAGAGTGAGGAAAAAGAATATCACTGGGACAAGGGGTCCCTTTTGGATTTTAGTCTTTCCAGATCCAAGATCTGGTGTTTAGTTCACTTATTTAAAAAAATCCCCCAGTTATAACAGAGTCCAAGGAGCAGAGAAGTGATTGTTTGGATCAGGAGAGGAAACACATTCAGAAGAAGCTGCATTTGTGTTCCTTACCTGTTTAGGATCTTAATAATCGCACATCTATTTTTACATGAAAAAGAGCTTATATAGGTATAGCTGTCCAGATGTAATGTAGTGAAGAATCACTTGCTTGTTTATAATGTGATTTCTGGGTCTCCTCTCTAGAATGTCTGCTCAGTAGATACATCTTGGGTGAGTCCAGGATTCTGTAATTTAGGCAATCTCTGAAAGTGAGCTTTGTTTGCTCTTTGAGAAGCAATGGTTCAAACCAACCATTAACCTACTGATGACTGTCCCATAATAACATTCTGTCAGCACTGACTTCAGGATATTAAAGTGATTTTTCATCAGATTCTTCTTCACTGACAACATCAGAAATAAGGTGAATATAAAGTTGGTATTGTAAGCTAAGTCATCTCCTTTCCCTTTTCTATGATACTTTCCAATTAAAAAAATAATTAAGGTTACATTTTGTTCCATTAAAAATACTTTATGACACTGAGTGAAAGAACAACTTTTTTATTTACCAAGAATTTGAAGTGAGGGCACAATCAATTCCTTTAGCCTAAATATAGTTTATGATATTTTCTTTTGGGAAACTAGTCTTTCATTTTAACCTTTATTTCACTGTGCTATACTGTAACTCCTAATGAAATATTTTCAGTTAACTACTACTGACATTATTTGAAGTAAAATTCTAAATGAAGGGGATGAGCAGCTCTTAGCAAGATGTTTCATTCCTACATATTTCTTGAGATGATGGATGAAATATGTATTTAGAGAAAGGGGAGTGAACTCTAAATTTGTTGAGCATTAGGTACTCCATAGTTTGCATATATCAGTTACTCTATAGCAAGAAGAGCCTATTAAGTATCTTCATGTTTGCAGACAGGGGAGCTGAGGTTCTAAAAGGAAAAATTGTGAAGCCAAGGAGCTGGAGGAAGTAGGCTAGGGACATGATTGCTGTTGCTGTTTGATGCCATCCAGTTGGCTCCAACCCCTGGTGACGCTAGGCACACCGGAACAAACCACCTGAAGGGCCTGCACCCTCCTCACAATGGGACCTTTGCCTGAGCACACTGATGCTGCCCCTGTGACAATCCACCCCATCGAGGGCTTTGCCTGTCATGTTTGCCCCTCCACTTTACCAAGCATGATGTTCTCCAGGGACTGGTCTCTCTGCACAACATGTCCGAAGTATGGAACATGAAGTCTTGCCATCCTTGCCTCTAAGGAGCTCTCTGGCCTTATTTCTCCCAATACAGATCAGTTTGTCCTTGTAGCAGTCCACGGTACTTTCAATATTCTTCTCCAGCACCAAAATTCAAATGCATTGATCCATTTATGGTCTTTTTTATTCCATGTCCAACTTTCCCGTGCGTATGAGGCAATGGAAAATACCATGGCTTGGGTCAGACACACTTTAATGCTCAACGTAGCATCCTTGTTCATCAATACCCTAAAGAGGCTTTGTGCCGCAGATTGACCTAATGCAATACATCTTGGATCTCTTGACTGCTGTGTCCAGGTGCATGGTTATAGAGCTAAGCAAGACAAAATCCTGGACAACTGGCAATGCTTTCTCCATTTATTATGATGTTTCCTGTTGGTTCAGTGGTAGGGATTTTTGTCTTCCTCACATTGAGTTGGAATCCATACTGAAGGCTACAAGCCTTGATCTTCATCAGCAAGTGCTTCAATTCCTCTTTACTTTCAGCGAGCAAGGTGGTGTCTTCTGCCTATCACAGGTTGTTAATAAGCCTTTCTCTAATCCTGATACCACAATCTTCAAATAATCCAGTTCTGTGATAGGTACATTGAGGGAATTGAAATGAGTGAGTCCAAACAAAATTGTTGTTTGAATTGTTGAGTGTAAAACTGAGGATCCTTTCCCTAAGTCAGCGGCTCTCAACCTGTGGGTCGCGACCCCTTTGGGGGTCAAATGACCCTTTCACAGGGCTCGCCCGATTCATAAGAGTAGCAAAATTACAGTGTTGAAGTAGCAACGAAAATCATGTTATGGTTGGGGGCGATCACCACCACATGAGGAACTGTCCTCAAGGGTCACGGCCTTAGGAAGGTTAAGAACCACTGCTCTAAATCTTCACCTAAATCACATAAAAAGTAGAAATGAAAAGAAAAGACCACGTCTAGGGGCAAATTCAAAAGCCAGTCCAGTCGATGCTGACTCATAGTGACGCTACCGGACAGAACAGAATGGCCCCTGCGGGTTTCTGAGACGGTAACTCTGCACAGGAGTAGAAAGCCAACTCTTTCTCCCACAGAGCAGCTGGTAGTTTTGAACATCTGACCTTGCTGTTAAGCAGCCAAATGAACCCACTATGCCATCAAGGCTCCTTTAGCTTGGGTCAGATGTCCTTTAGTGTTTAAAGTGGCTGCTTTGCTCTTCAATTCCTTAAAGATTTGTAGCAGAATCGCCCAATGCATTGCATCCTTTGCTTTCTTGATTGGTCGTTCCTGGAGTGTTGATTGTGCATACAGGTGAAATGAAATCCTTAACAACTTCAAAAAAAATTATAACATAGAACATTCCATCACCTTAACTGTCCCTAAAAATAAGCTTTTCAAAGAAAGAGTATGTCCTAAATCCCTTGAACTCCTTTTAAGTTACCAAGGGCTAGACTCCATAAAGTTTATGTCCATTTGCCAAAGGAAATCAAGCAGCTAGTGTCAAAAAGATTCCAACTGGGATCTCACTCACCCATGGTACTAACACCTTTGCAACGTCCCGAGCTCCTCATTTGGAAGAGTTCCACGCTTGGTTTAATGCTCAGCTGAACACTCGAACTACGAACTCACTGCCATCGAAGCACCTCCAACTCGGTGCCACTGTCGGACCGCGGGAACTGCCTCTGTGGGTTTCTGAGACTGGGCATCTCCCAGTCTCCCAAGTGGGAGCTGGCAGCGTTCTCCTGCAGGGCGGCTGGCGGTTTCAGATGTCTGACATTATTGTTAGCAGCCCGCTCGGCCAGGGCTCCTTGGCTCTGCTTGTCATCTTGAAATTCTTGATCATTTTTGACCAAGGGGCTCCGCATTTTCCTTTCGTACAGGCCCTGAAAATTAAGCAGCTGGTCTCACCCTCTTCACTTCCATGGGCTCCTTCAAGTTTGGGTCTCGGAAATGTTTCAAATACAAGGCCATTCTGATGGATTTCACTAATGAGGGGAGAGAAGCTCCGTGTGAGCCCAATGGGAATAGGTAGCATATAAAGCACCTCAAGGAAGGAACACTTGGAGTTCTCCAGGGGGTTTGAAAATACTTATAATTTTATCTCTTGATAGAGGCTCCTGTTGAAATTTCTAACCAAAGTATTTTGTTGTAATTCATTTATTTTATATATTTTGCTTTAATTCCTTTTAGCTAGATTAAGGGCAAAGTACTTCTACTTGATATTCATCTTTCTCTTTCTGTAAAAGCATGGACCTTTTTCCTGGATTATGAAAGTAATGTATGTCCCTGTAGAAAATATGTTGAACAATAAAATGTCATGTATAATTAACCAAGTTAACATTCTTATGAAAATAATCTTTTCTAATGCATTTGTATGCATAGAAACATGTACTTTTATTTCTACCATTATCTATCTGTTCTTTGAAATAAAAGAAAGACAGACATTTATGATTTGAATTTGAGTCCTAATAATTTTGTCTATTTAATTATAATTTCTCTTGGGGCAGTAATGATACTGTACCATTGCCTGTTTGACAAGTTCTCCACTGTTGACCATTTAGACGTGTTTTCTTCTCTTTTCTGTTTGACTCTGCATCATGACATGCTGCAAGGAGCAAGAATCAACACTTCAGGCTGCCTAATGGGGAACCCATCACCTATTCAAAACCACAGAGCACAAGTTTATGAGCCAGGAGATTTTCCTGTACTTACAGGATATAAACACAGAACAGATTATTCTGTACTTTCAGCTAGATTATGCCATACTATTCTAGATATACTGTCAGGAAATTACCAAGGCAGCCTAGGCAGTCTTGGTGTAATTGAATGGGAAATTAAATAGAAATTTTGAAAAAGGAGAAGGAATCGTCGCAAATGTCAGCCTCTTTAAAAATCCAAAAGCTAATTATTTGCTGCACAGACAAGTCACCAAGACAGAAAAAAATGTAGGCGGTCTTGGGGTTTGATTCTTTCCCCCAAGCATTGATTATGTGCATCAGCATCCAATTCACTTACATGCTAATTAGAAGCTTGATCTTCATTGAAGAATCTGCTTCCTTTGTTTAATTCAGCAAAGCCAGCTTAAATCAGGAATTTGCTGTGTAGGAAAACTTGAGCCCCCTCTTTACAGGAGAAACTTCCTTCACATTCCAAACAAGACTATCAGTTTATACTTAGTCTGGAGGAAAATACAATATTTTTATAAATAGACTTAATAACACAGTGGAATAGTTGAGAGCAAAGTCTTCTAATTGCCAACATCTGTTTTACTAACTTTATAAGATTGCATTCCTTTGATGTAGCTTCCCATTTAGGAGAATTCTAGTGGGCAACTCTCACCTTACTTGATTTCAGTCCTTGTCTACCTCCCTGCCCTGCCCCCGCCATGATGTTTCTCCACTTTAAAAACAGAAAGGCTTTCCTCAGGTAACCTCAAAACAGAATGGCCCGGTCCCATCAAACAAGTGACAGTCCTACAGTGTGTTTGCCCTGATTCCTTCTTCCTCCAATGCTTTGAGCCCTTTCTACTTTTCTTCTCTTTAGGGCCTTTGTTTTGCTGACTGGGAATGTGTTATAGTCTACAATATCATCTAAAATATTACCTATCTTGATCATGATTTCTCTGACTCAAGTTTTTCAACTATTAGCCCATAAATTTCCAATGTAGTTCAACATACACTATAATAAAAAACATCAACTATTTAATACTGTTTACTCTAAAAGAGAGGAGGGCTTGAAGCACCTGCTGATGAAGATGAAGGATTACAGCCTTCAGTATGAATTACAATTCAATGTAAAGAAGACCCCCCAGTCCTCACAACTGAGCCAATAGGTATAGATGACATCATGATCAAAGGAGAAAAGGTTGAACTTGTCAAGGATTTTGTCTTGATTGGATCCACAATCCAGGCTCGTGGAAGTCAAGAGAGCAAACAAGGCATTGCCTGGAGTCAATTTGTTGAACCAGACCTTGTTAAAGGGATGAAAAGCAAGGAGGTTTGTGAAGGACTAAGGTGTGCTTGACCCAAACCCTGGTATTTTCAATTGCCTTATTTGCATGTGAAAGGGAATAAAGAAGACTGAAGAATAGATGCAGTTGAACTATGTTCTGGTGAAGACTATTTGAAAGTATCCCGGACTGCTGAAAGAACAGATCTTTTGGAAGTACAGCCAGAATGCCCCTTAGAAGCAAAGATCACAAGGCTTGATCTCTCATGTACTTTAGGCAAGTTATCTGGAAAGACCAGGGCCAGGAGAAGGACATCAAGCTTGGTAAAGCATAAAAGGGGCAGGCCCAGGACAGGATGGGGTAACACAGTGGTTGTAACAGTGGACTCAAACATAAGAACAATTGTGAGGAGGGCCCAGGCTGCTCAGGTGGTGTTTCATTCTGCTGTACATAAATAAGATCACTAGAGTTGGAACCAACTGAACGGCACCTAAACATATGAAAAGATCCATACGTGTAAAAAGAATAAATAGTCTATCTTTGTGGCATGTTCTAAAGATGTCAGTTAGATCAAGTTGGTTGAGTCTTGTTCAGTTCTTTTATACCCTGATTCTCTATCCTGCTAATTACTGAGAGAGAAATGTTGAAATTTCTGGTCCTAATTGTGGATGTGTATGTATCTGCCTTCAAGAATGCTAAGTTCTAGTGTTAGGAGAATACACATTTAGGGGCTTCAACAATGGGCGCTCTAATACAGCAGCAATTGTGAGGTAGTGTCGGCTCAGGCAGTGCTTCATTCTGTCCTGCAGAGAGAGGGCCACTTGGATTTGGCACTAACAGCAACAATATATTCTTGGTGAATTGACCTCAATGATCTACAGATCCTTCTTTTTATCCTTGTTAACAGTTTTTATTCAGATTCTACTGAGTTTTATTCCAGAGTCTACTCTGTGTCATATTAATAAAGCAACTTGGAGTGTTTCTGGCTTAGTGCTTACATTATATTTTCTCATTCTTTTAACATTTCTGTTTCTTTATAGGTAAAATGGGTTTCTTGTAGTATGTGTCAAGTTGGGCTTTGCTGGTTTTCAAATCCACAGCGACATAGCTGTCTTTGTTTGCTATAGTGAGACTATTTACAGTGGATCAATTGCTGCTGCGTTTAGATGAAAATTCGCCATCTGGATGGCGGTTTCCTTTTTGTTCCATCTGCTTCTTTGCTGCCTTTCTCCTCCCTTATGTGGCTTTCTTTCGATGAACTGAGTATTTTTTGTTATTCAATTAAAAAAAATCATTTTGACCTATTTATATCTCTTATTTTTAAAAATCTACTGTTTGCCTATAAAGTTTATAACAACATTTCTTAATGTTATCACTATTTATGTTCTAATAAGATTTTTCTGCTTTCAGTGAAGAAGCTTGCACCAGTTTATTTTCAATGCCCTCCTCCCACCTTTCATGTTACTGTTGTCCTGCATCTTACTTGGTTTTGGTGTTGCCAGCTGCTATTGAATAGGCTACCTCAACTGCTGAAGACCCGGGCACACAGGAATGGAATGCTCTCTGGTTCTTTACCATTGCTGTGATCACCTGCAGATTAGACTATTGTGATCTGTAGGGTTTTCATTGGCTGATTTTCACCAGGAGATCACAAGGCCTTTTTAATAGTTTGCCTTAGTCTATAAATTCCCCACAACACCTCAGCCTGCAGTGACAGTAGAGTGATGGCTGTGCTTGAAGTTCACGGGTGGGGAAATGGGCCAGGTCTCCTACAAGGAAGGTGAGAAAGCTACTACTAGCCACCAGTGTCCCATCGCTTCCCTTCTCCAATGCTGACACTTCACAAGGCATTGCTACTGATTTTGCTTTAGGCAGTGAATTTTATTATACAGTGATTAAAAATAAGAAAAAGTTTTCTATGTTCACCATCACTTGTAAACACCATTTGCTCTCACCCTAGAAGCTTAGTACTTTTTATTTCTCTCTGTGTACATATGTGTACACAACTGTATATATCGTCAGTTTTACTATTTATTTTTAAGAATCCGATATTTTATCTAGTATCAGATTCTTTCTGCCCAAAGGCCTGTGTTTAACTGTTCTTAGAAAAAATGTCTGTTAGTACAACATCATCTCAACGGTCTGATAAAGTATTCATTTTAGAAACGATATTAATGCGGTATGAAATTCCGGATTGGCCTTTTTCCTTAATGCGTTAAAAATACCACACGATTATTTTCTGACGGCAGTTTGATGCAGCTCTTATCTTTGTTTTTCTGAATGTAGTATGTCCCCCTCCCTTACTCCTGGCTGTCCTCAAAGTTTTCTCATTGTCTCGTTGTCATTGACTACAGTATGTATTGTTATGTAATTATTATTAGTGTTCTAATTTAGATAGCTTGAGGTTTTATGAGTTTATTTGATTATTTCAAAATATTTTCAAAATTCTTGACCACTAGACTGTAAGATGCTTCCACTTATTTTATCTTTCTTTTCCTTCTGGGATATCAGTTATACCTATGTTTAACCCACTTAATGTTACCTAATATCTCAGTTTTAACTCTTTTTTGTTCACTGTTTCAATTTCGATAATATCTATTGACCTGTGTCCAAGTTCACTGATATTTTTCCATCGGTGAGTGTATGTATGAGCCCATGAGGTATAATTTACTTTCCTAGCCATATTATTTTTAGTATTTACATTAATTCCTACAATATTCATCTCTGTTGAAATGCTCCATTTATTCATTCTTATTTTCAACTTTTTCCACTACAGCCTTTAAGATATTGATGATTAAAAACTCACTCTTACTGCCAACAAGTGTTTAAAATTCCTTGTTTGATACTTCCAATATTTGGATCATACTGAGTCTGGTGAGTTATGCCAATCATTTTCATTCACCTTGCTTTCGTATGCCTCATATATTTTAATCAGTCTTAACTATCATGGTTAAGACTGTGTAGACTTACCTAATTATTATTTATGCATAAAAATGAGAACACCTCTTCCAGACCTTTAGTGTTGGAGATCAAACCAATCTGGTCAGTATGTGAGCCTGCTTCGGATTTGTTGTCGCTCAGTTCCTAATGGAATCCACCAGCTTCAGCTTCCTCTAGGGCTGCCTTCTGCTTAGTGTTGGGGCTGGAGTGTCGGAGGGCTGTCTCCACGTGACTATTCCACCCTCAGCTTTCCCTCGGCTTGCAACACAGAAAGGGCATCTTTCTTCTTCTTGCCATTCACTTCGTGGTCAATTGTTCATTCACTGCTCCTCACTTGATATTTACGAGCCTGGTGGTGGGCCCAAAGAGGTTTCCTGCTGTCGTGGTGTCTCCTGGGTCTGGAGCTGCCATGTTTCCTACCAGTGTCAATCTTTGTCAGAAATTTTCTGCTGGAAACATTTCCCTGTGCGTCCCCTAGTGCAAGGAAACAGCTCATGTATACGATCATGACTTTTTCCTACGTCTTCCCCAGAGGGAGAATATTCTATATACCTTTTCTTCACATAGCTGCAAGGTGTCCTGTGGCACAGTGGGGTGAGCACTGGGCTGCCAACTAAATGCTCAGTGGTGTGAACCCACTATCTGCTCCATGGGTGAAATCGGTAAAGATGTACAGGCCCAGAACCCGCAGGAGGCAGTTCCACTCTGTCCTAGGGGGTAGCAGGGAATTGGAATCAACACAATGTTAATTTGTTTGTACTAGGTTAGCTCGCTGCTTCTCAACCTTCTTTATGCCGCAACCCTTTAATACAGTTCCTCATGTGGTGACCCCCCAACCATAAAATTCTTTATGTTGCTACTTCATAACTAATTTTGCTACTGTTGCAAATTGTAACATAAATATCTGATACACAGGATGTATTAGGTGACCTCTGTGAAAGGGTCGTTCGACCCCCAAAGGGGTTGCGACCCACAGGTTAAGAACCGTTGGGTTAGTGGAAAGACATTATTTTTGCATTTCCCCCAGCCTCGTAACAGTTTTGTTCCATGGCAGAGTGGAAGCATGTGGTCAATTTCGTTTCTCAGTCAGTGCCTGATGAGCTCCTTCTCCAGGCTTGGACCACCAAGGAAGGGTCTCCTGGCTTTGGCTCTGACCACAACCTTTCTTGTAAACACTCAATAAAAGTCCGTGGAGAAGAAAGAGTCTGTGAGGCTTCCAGCTTTCTATATTTGCATACTAACCATATTTACTCAGGCTTTAGTATTTTCTTTCAAAATGTCAGTTAAATTCTTGGCTCCCTGCAATGGAGATACAATGCTAAGTAAACTATTGCATTGTGGTTTCTTTACGGCGTTCTTATCCTTTGGTGTTTTATTACAGGTGAGCCATTCCTCACATCCCACATCGCTAAAAGCTTGGAGGTATGACCCATCAAGAAACCAAATAATAATAATTTATAAATTATCAAGGGCTCATGAGGGAGGGGAAAAATGAGGAGCTGATACCAAGGGCTCACGTAGAAAGCAAATGTTTTGAGAATGATGATGGCAACGAATGTTCAAATGTGCCTGACACAGTGGATGTATGTATGGATTGTGATAAGAATTGTAGGAGTCCCCAATAAAATGACTGGAAAAAAAAAGAAGAAATGATGTGAAAAAAAAAAAAAAAGTATCTTAGAAGACAGGTCGGGTGATCTGCTTCTGCAAGGTCACAGCCTGGAAATCTCTGTGGTGTATTCCACAGTGCACAAATGCAGTTGGCATCAACTGGATGGTAACAACAGCAACATTCATTTGTTCAGTGCTGCTCTCACAAAACACCATAAGGCGGGTGGTGTCAAACAACAGCTATTTATTTTCTCACAAGTCTGAAGGCTACAAGATCACAGTATCAGCTTGCTTGATTCCTTCTGAGACCAAGGGGGGAATCTCTTCCATGCCTTTTTCCTAGCTTCTGGTAGCTCCAGGAATTCTTGACTCACAGTTGCAGCAGCACATCATATCTTTACTCTGTCTCTGTCTTGTCTCTTTTCTCAGGAAACTTGCTCTTTAGGATTAAGAGTATGATTTCCTGTTCACCTGACTCTTAATATTTCTAAAGGTCACAGTTGTATGTAAGGTCCCTGTCACAGGTACTGAGGTTAGGACTTGAACATACATCTTTAAGGGATACAATGTAATCTACAACAGAGGAGTTTCACCTTCTGTAGGTTTCAGGCTATTTGGGTTCTGTGGGACCTCAATTCTCTAATGAGTTGAAGAAGTTATACATTTACTGACCTGTTCTTGTTATTAGGGTATAAGCCTTTTTTCCCCCCTTTCAGTTAGTGTTCATATCCTAGGTGGAAGTGACAACTTATGTAATACATGTGTGTTTGTATATATATATAAATATGCAATATAGTCATGTGCATGTACATGTATGTATATGTATTTTGTGTTTCACTTTAAAATCCAGCTCATAAAAATGAAGACACTACAATGATTAAATATGAATATTTCAATGAAGCAAATCTAGGCCTGAGCAAAATTAGGAAAAACCCGCTGAACTACATCTGAGTTTTGGGTTTTCTCCCAATAAGGAGAAAATAAAAACCAGTATTCTTAATTCAGTGGGAGTCAAAATAAAGAACTGCTGATTTAAGATATATTCATCAATTTATAGTCCTTAAAAATATTTAAGTGGAAATAACAGTTAAATGAAATGAATAAATCCAGATATTAACAAATTTAAAGCTGTCTCTAAGTTTCCACCACAAGGAGGGGCCTAGGCGTTGCCTTCGAGCTCTGCATGCCACCACGTTGACTCCTTCGTTTCATTCAACATTTTGATGCCGTTGTTCTCCATTTAGCCTCCCTGATCTCAATGCACGCCTGCGTCCAGTTACTTTTGTGGCATTAAACTCTCCTGGGTTTCCAAATTCTCGTTGGCCTGCTCTCTTCCTCCCACTTGAAACATGTTAAATTCCTAGAGCTTTCACTCCATCACCCAGTCCCTAAAATTCAATCTGTGATTGAATGTCGGACTCTCTATTCATTCAAACCTTTCAAGAGCATTTAGTAAACTTCTGTAATTTTCCTCAAGATGATCTGCATCTCTGTTGTTAGAATTGCGCTTTTGTGTTTTGTGATTTTTTTTACTGTTAGGAATCAACCAATCCCCAATTACATCTATATTGTCTTAATCCCAATTGCTGATGTTTCAAACATATTTATACATATGTGCTACATTGGACTTTAAAAGTTAATATTAATTGAAAGAGATTTTTCTCTTTAACACTTCTGGTTTCTTTGTTTTAAGATGGTTTCATTCATTTTATTGTTATAGCCAAAACCTTCCAAAGAAATAAAGGCAGAGATGATGATAATGTTTGACAGGTTTCTGATTTTACAAAAGATGTCTCTGTGGTATGTAGTCGTATATATGTTAACTGTTTACCTAGAATAATGTTTCTGTATCTTTCTCTCCCATCTCAATTTTAATCTCTAGGAAATCTGTTTATGAACTTTTCACATTTGTTTTCCTCACCATGTCTTCCATTTCTTCTGTAGAAATGGTTCTGTTCTTATTGCTTGATAAGTTTAGATTTTATACTTTGTGTATTGCATGGGAAGTGAATGATTTAACGTCGATCTTCTAGCCAAAGTCTCTAACTGTGACCAAATGACCTTTCCCTGCATGGAGCTGTTAGGAAGGTTGGGGAAGATACTGATAAGATTCACCTGTGAGTAATTGTGAACAGGATTCCCTGGGATATCATCCTGCTGCCTTTAATGAGCCCACTGAGAAGAAGCAGTGCAGATCGCATTTTCACCAAGACCCAGGAGTGGAGGGCCTTCTCTGGACCAGAGATCTCTGGGCAATGAATGTCTTGGGCCCAGAAGACAGGCATGGCTTCAAAACAGAAGCATCACCAGAAAAACAGGAGCTAGACCTTGAAGCAGAATGGTGAACTTCTAAGTCCACAGAACAGATAAAGCTGAGTGCTTTTGTGCAGGAATATGGAGTGGAGTGCCTCTGGGCACTTAGTGGGGGGAGCTGGCTTGCTGACACACAAGTGGAGCTGAGAGCCTTTGCGTTGAGGCTTACAGCAGCGTGGTATGTCCTCTGGGCATCTATTGGCAACCTTGAGAGATCTTTATAACAGGTCTTAATGGGTAACTCTGTTCTGAACATCTCCCACCTGTTAACTTCCTTAGTAAATCCTTTATTTATGAACTTTGTCTGTGAGTTCTGTGTAGCCATTGCAATGGATATTAGAACTTAAATGTAAAATAAGAAAATCCTAGTTCATTCAACACACACATTCCCATTTCCTTTCTTGATATCTATCATTTATATGTTTATCTCACTTTTCCCATATTTTTGAATAATAAAAAGGTATCATTTTCCTAGCTTGCCTTCCACTTAGTGAGGGTAATATATTGTTGGATTTCTTCACTGCTGCTTCCGTGGACATTGCTTATGGATCGAAGAAGAAGGGAATCCTGAGGATCTTCAATCTTTCCTCATTTTCCCATACATTTATGTAGCAGTCATGGCAAAGGTTTTTTTGTTTTCTTGCACTGATTTGTAATTCGTTCTGAAGTCTGTACTCTTTAATTTTCATCAGTAAGTGCTGCAAATCCTCTGAACTTTCTGCACACAGGATCGTGCTGATTGCATATTGCAGGTTGTTAACGAGACTTCCTCAAATGCCTGCTGCCACGTTCATCTTCAGTCTAACCTCTTCCTTGCTCAGCATCAGATAGAATACGCATGGTAAAAAGACACATCCCTGACACACGCCTTTCCCCTGGGTGCTGTTAAAGACAACCTCCTGATCTGTGTTCCATATGAGCACAATGAACTTTTCTGAAATTCCTATTCTTAGTGTGATCCATAGTTTGCTATAGTTGAATTGGGAGAATGGGTAGGAAAGAGGGAACAGGTTACAAGGAACTATATGTGACCTCCTCCCTGGGGGATGGACAACCGAAAAGTGGGTGAAGGGAGACATTGGACAGGGCAAGACATGACAAAATAACAATTTATAAACTATCAAGGGCTCATGAGGGTGGGGGGAGTGGAGAGGGAGGGGAAAATGAGGACCTAATGACGGGGGGCTTAAGCAGAGAGGAAATGTTTTGAGAATGATGAGGGCAATGAATGTACAAATGTGCTTTACACATTTGACATGTGTATGGATTGTGATAAAAGTTGTATGAGCCCCTAATAAAATGATTAATAAAAAAAGAATTCCTTTCAATAGTCAATAAAATACAAGTAAAAATCTTTCTAGTATTCTCTGCTTTCAGTTAAGGTCTAGCTGATGTCAACAATGAGATACTTCTATTCGCACCAATAAATAAGTAGCTGTTTAACTTTGGTTTCACATAGACAATAAAGTCACTTTTAAAAAGTTAAAATTGCCTTTTTCGCCTCATGTTAAAAAGTGCTTTTGGTTTAGTTAGAGTGACTAGTAATCTAAATATGATGTTGAATAATAGCTGAGAGACAAGGGGCCCTTATTTTGTTTCTATTTTTCACTGTATGAAGTAAAGGGCTCAGCACTGGTTATAATGCTTGCTGTGGTAAATTAGATGAAGTTACTCTGTATTGATTGTTTATTATTTCTTTGAAAATCAGTAGTGAGTTATTAATTTTATTCAGTGTTTCCTTCACATAGGATCATACTTTTTCTCTTTCTTTGTTAATAAAGAGAGCAGTATTAATGGGTATTCTAAATTAAATCACATTAGCAGAGTTAATATGAACCCCACATGTCACCTTTTTTGCTTCTGTGGGTGTATTGCTTTATTTTAACTAACAGTTTACTTAGAAATTGAGCATCCACCTTTATAAGTGAGATTGGCCACAGTTTTCCTTTTTGGGTGCACATTCTTTCCATTAGTTTGGCATTAGGGCTAATCAAGATTATTTCCCCCCATTTTGTGAGTAACTATACGTGATTTTATTATATAAAGTTTAGTATAAATTACCTATACATCTGTCTGTTATCAACCATAAAACTGAATCTCATACCTATTTTAGGGATCAATGTTGATTACCTTAATTTCATTTGTAATTATTATTCTTTTAAAATTTCTGTTCCTTTGGCTGGTTTTGAGGAAACTTCGTGGTCCAATGGTTAAGCCACTTAACTGCAAAGCTATAGGTCAATGATTCAAACCGACAAGTTGCTCCTTAAAGGAGAGATGTGACAATCAGTTTCCATAAGGTTTACAAATGACAAAGGTACAGTTCCATTTTCTCTAATAGGATCACTCTAAGTTGAAACCGACTGAAAGACAGTAGTTTGTAGCTGATTTTATAATGATTTTATAATTCTTAGAAAATCAATAATTGTATTCTGAACATTCGGTTGTATGCAAAATATTGCTCTAATGTTGATGTGATTCCCCTTGTTATTAATATTTTATCCATTTTCCTGTTTCTGATAAAATGCATTTGTTTTTCCTTTTTCCCTTCATCAGTTTTGCCGGGGGTTTAACAATTTTATTGATCTCACCTTAAGGTGCCAGGTTTTGAATTATTATTCTTATTCACTTGCTTATTTGTTCTTTTTGTCTTGAGAATTTGTCTTACATGTAGTTGGCTCTTGAATAGTCTTCAAATATACTGATGTTTTAAAAACATTCTTTTTTTTCTAATAACATTCTACTTTCTGTTTTTGTTGTTAGGTGCCATCCAATGGATTCTGACCCACGGTGACTTTATACACCACTGAATGCAGCACCGCCTGTGCCTTCCTCCCAAGTGTTCCCGCGCTTGAGCCCGTTGTGATCACGCTGTCAGTCCATCTCCTTGAGGGCCGTCTTCTCCTGCATTGTCCCTCGACTTTGCCAAACGTGCTGTCTCGCTCCAGGCACTAGTCTCTCTTGACAACATGTCCAGAGTACGTAAGACACGGTCTTGTCATCCTTCCCTCGAGGGAGCACATTGGCCCTAATCCTGCCAAGACAGGTCAGTTTATCTTTTTATCAGTCCTTGGTACTTTTATGATCCCAAATGTATCGATTCATCTTCAGTCTTCTATATGAAATATCCAACTTTCACATGCACATGAGACAAATGAAAATACCCTGGCTTGGGTCCGACCCACCTTAATCCTCAAAGAAACATCCTTACTTTTCAATACTCTAGAGAGGTCTTATGCAGAAAATTGGATACTTTATTCTACTTTTAGATTATAGGATGTTGGTAGTATGCATTTCTCTCTCTTTCTTTTTTGTCCTCTTGTTATCCTTTCAGTGAGATCTGGTGAGAAACATTTTACTGGAAGCCAACCAACTTTCTTCTTTATAACCCAAAGTGTCAAAAGATCTTCAAACATGGAAGGAGGAATTAGAATAGGTGGTATTTATATGATCTTTAAGGCTCTTTCCAAACCCTATAAATTCTAATTTGCAATATGCTATGCACTCATTGAGGACACCTGGTGGCAGTGTAGGCTGGGCAATGCAGACTGCCAACTACATCATGTCATTGAATCAGATCCTATCTCTGTAACAACAATAAAGTAAAAGAAACAGTGGGTAGCCTGCTAGTGAAAAAAAATGCTGAGAGAGGACCATTTAGCTTATGTATTAGAGGATTGCTTCTTTCACATAAGTAGTATGATATAGATTTCTTATTTGTTTCTAAGATTGTCTTCTCCTCCTACATATTACGTCCGCGTGAAAGAAACCATAAGACAGACTACCAAATACCTAGTCCTCGGACTATATTCCTTGTTTAGTGTGCAATGATTGAAAACACACACAACCATCCCAGGACCAGCCTCTGTGTTGGGTGCTGGTGACAAAAACCGATCCCACTCCCACGGAGTCATCCTTGCTTATGTAAGATTTCTGAGACTGTAAATATTTACAGATGCAGACCATCACATAGTTCTTTCATGGGCTAGCTGATAGGTTTGAAGCCCGAAGTTGATCCCACAGCACCAGACTCAGAGAGGAACAAACCAATGTTCCTCCATAAAGTGTGCTGCTGCTTGTGCAATTCCTCCTTGATATGGTTGGACAATTGAACTATTCAATTCTAATCTAGTTAAATTATGTACCATAAAACTGTTGGAAAACAAACAAACAAATAAATACGGCAACCATTGAAAAGAAGAAGCCTCCGGTGGAGCAGGCAAGAAAGGCACATACTGTCTGCAATCCACTCAAAGTGAGGTTTAACAAAGGGGTGTACTCCGTGACCTAAAAGCAGGGCTAGTAGCCAGGGTCAGGGAGGGACACCCATTTGTCCTGAGCAGCTCAAGGAGCGTTGAACCAGACAAAAGGCTTGGAAGTGGTGCTCAAGCACAAAACCCTCGTTCCAGAACACATCTAGTGTGCCTTTCTGCTATCACAGATATGCTCCCAGGGAAGGATGCAGGACTAACTGCGAAGGTTACAGCAAGCTGTCAAGTTTCAGAGGTATTTGTGTATTTTGGTTTTGACTTTCTGGGGGAAAGAAAAACCAATAAAATGTGTCCATATAACAATATGATATAAATGTTTGTGATTTTGGAAATGAGACCATTTTAAATTGGACTGTGCATTATAAGTAAATCTCAAGTTTTAAATAACTTCCAATACTCTGGTGAGGTTATTTAAAGTCATATTATACTCATTCATCATAGCATTTATGAACATAATACATTTCATATAACAATTTCAATTTAGCTTTGAACTCTCGGATTAATGCAAAGAAACATGTAGTTAATGCTAATGCATTATCACTGAAGATAATTTAAGTGCAATCTATAAATGTCTGTTGTTTGTTTAGCCCCAATATACAAACATCAGGGGTAGGCAAAGAGAGATTTAAAAATATATATAGTTAAACAAAAAATGGCCCTTTCCTTTCTTTCTTTTTTCCCCTCTTCTTTCCCAAAGCAGTGGCAGTAACTTACTGTCTCTAGCGGAAAGATATTTTGTGGTACAGAGATGAGACACATGCTCCATCTCTTGTTTAGAGACAAATACTAGTGAACAGCATGTTGGATGCCTGTAATATTTCAAACAGACTGACAGAGCTATATGTCCTCTCCAACTCCTGGACCTTTTTTGGAGAACTTCCCATATAAAAAGAACTTTCCATGTTTAAAAAAAAAATCCTTCTCTGGACTTCACTGCTTTCCACAAGCATCACAAGAATACTCATTGTAACCCAGGCTACCCCCACCCCAATAAGAGGAGTGGGTAAGGGAAATACAACTTGTCCACCGAATTCTTAATAGCAGCCTCTGTATTTCATGTAGCTCTTTAAATTACACATGCCAGAAAATGTGCTTCGAGGTGTGTGCCAAACCCACCTGTGAAGTGAAAGTCGTACTTCTCCAGTAGACAGACTGAGAGACTGCCAGTGATCTAGGAATGCTTGTCTTAGCTTCAGAGACAAAAGAAAACGATGAATTATGTTTTCTTTTTTAAATTTAGAAGAAATATATCATACATTGAAAATAGCATTTTCTGAAGCAGAGTATTTGCCAGGGCCTTTGACATCAGAAGTGCACATCTAAGTTAGTATTTGGTATTTCTGACTGACGTAAGACTTCCCGATACACCCACAGCAGGCCAGGCTGAAATGAAGCTGAGCAGGAGAGAGCCGGTGCCAGCCTCTATCCATAATGAAGTCAATTCTTAGATCACTCTTAGTTGATCCCTCTCACAAAGGGAAAGACCCATGCATGTGTTACAGCTGTTTGCTTTGAGCGAGTCTTATTTTACTCATACTCTGGTAATTTAAAAATAAAATGCACAAGATTTTTCCTTAATACTCTGATCCTTGAAACTTAAAAAGGAAGAAAGGAAATTAAGGAAACACACTTAGGCCATAATAAAAGCACTACAATGCAAGTATTTGTTTTTAAAATGCCTAGTAAAACACAGCCCTACTTGATTACGATGGCCTCTTTGTGAAGCCAAGCACACACTGCACACAGATTCTACTTCAGCCAGAATCTCTTTAGAGAGAGGGGAGAAGGTGGGGATGGGGGTATAATCACCATCTAGCCTTTTCATAAGCCTTGACACTCCCATTAGGTTAAATGGAATCACATAGTGACATTTTCCATCGCTGAATTGACTAGGGAGGCATATTCCAGTGAAGATGGCTGCCTGCTTGTGGTAGAAATACAGGAGGAATTCAGTGTGCTCTAAGATGAATATAAATAAACCTTTACTCAATTCCTGGTCCATTTCCTCTTCCCACTTCCCAATGTCTTGTCCATCATGACCCTAAGTGAGTCTTACCTTACTTACATTTGGGGATTGAATTATGTGCTATAATGATAAACTATAATGCTTAGATTTGGGACTATATTCCTGTTTATGGGGTTTGTTTTGTTATACGAAGGGTTTTATTTTGTGGAATTAATGAGGCCAGACTGGAGTAGGCTAGGCCCTACAAAAGTGGAAAACAGACATGGAGCAGTGCATACATGCAGAGGGAGGCACCATGTGAAGATGGAAGCAGATGCATCTGCAAGTCAAGAAAGTCCAAGGATTGCTGACAGCTACTAATAATTGAAGGAAGCAGGGCACTTTCTTCCAGGGCTGATGCTTTGAATTTACACTTCTAGTCTCCAAACTATAGGGGAAATCAAGTCTGTTCATTAAAACAACCTATTTGTGATATTTTGTTACGGCAACACTAAGACCCAAACACCCAGCTCACAGCAACACCATATATATATATCCATCTCACAGCAGCACTATATCTATATCTATCTATATGTATATCTCTATGTATACGTATATGTATATCTATATCTAATCACACATAGCACACCTCTCTACAACAACTAGGAGAAGATTGGCAGGAAGGAAGGACAGGAGGGTGGCTTCAGATCTCCCAGAACAGAACATACTTAAAGTTAAGTGAATCTACTCTATCTGTATTGTAACTGGATTTGAGAATTCATTGCAGCAGCCCCCAAGCAGTCACAGACCATTCTCACAGGAAAGGGGCTTTTTAGGGGAGTTACCTAGCTTGAATTGGGCAGATAACCTGCAAGGTAAGCTTGTCAAAACCACCATTTGCTTCGATGGAGAAAGATGAGGTTTTCTACTCTTGTAAAGAGTTTCAAGTTTGGGAAAACACAGGGCCAATTCTACTCTGTCCTATTGGGTCACTGTGAGTTGGAATCAATTTGATGACAGTGACTTTCCTAGTTTATACATAGGATAGAGTAGAACTTCCTCACGGATTTCCCAAGGTTGAATATCTTATGGAAGCAGACTGCCACGTCTTTCCACTGAAGAGTGGCTTGTAGGTTTGAACTGTCAATCTTTCATTTAGCTGCTGATGACTTAGCAACTGAACCATTAGCGTAACTAAAATTCTTAACATTAATATGTTAGACAGGGTTCTCTAGAGAAACAAAACTAGAACACTTATTATTTCATATATATATTTATATAGATAGATATATACAACATAAGAAATAAACAGCTAATTAGTCTATAGCGCAGTACAAATGGCTCAGTGCAACTAACTTCTATGAGACAGCTAATACACTGGCGGTCTTTCAAGTCTTGAGGGCCACCAGGTGCCAGTCAAGGAAGCAGACAGCTGAGTCTTCTGTAGAGAAATTCAGGCAATCCAGCCACAGACAGTAAACAGCAAGGAAGGTTACCAATAGTCAGCCAGATGACAGGGTCCGACAGTCCCCAGCTCAAGCAATGTATACTCCAGTAGCATGGCAAAGCAAGTCTTGAAGGAACCTCAAACTACAGTGACACAATTCACTGGTTCGGTGTCCTACGGGTAGTGTAACTCGCAAGGTGAGGTAGACAACCAGCTAAGGCAGCCACACACTTGTCCAATCATCAAAGAGCAAGAGACCAGAAAGTTGAGCCAATTATCACTCCACCCTTTATTTAATCCCACGTGTTCATTGACCAGGTTGGCACAATAAACCTACCTTTCGCAATTAAGAATAAAACAATTTCAGGATTTGTGTCTGGGGTGAGGGGGTAGGGGGTGCAGACTAAATTCCTAGTATCACATTGTGGCAATAGTTGTACAACCATGTGAATTAGTGTATTCAATCCATGAAATTATGTAGATTAAATGGGTGGACTGTATGGTATATGAGTTGAATAGTGCCCCCACCTCCAGGTTCATGTCCACTCAGAACCTCAGAAGGTGGCCTTCTTTGGAAATAGTGTCTTTGCACATAAATTTAGCTAACTTAAGTTGAATTCACAAGCTTCCTGGGGCAAGATGAGAGACTTAAACCATGCACAACCATACCTCTCTACAACAACCAGGAGAAAATTGGCAAGAAGAAAGGATGAGGACGCTTCATATCTCCCAAACAGCTTTAAAGTGAAGTGAATCAAAATTCTCATCTTTCAAAAGTTAAAGAACCAAATAAGGAGAGGGAAAAAGGAAACTGACCTGTACATGACGTACCTATCATATGGCCCTCTGGGCCCAGACTTGAGACCAGACCTCCACAGCACCGTATCCAGGGTGGATGGTCACCACGTTGATGGCCCATGCAGTACCAGCCATTCGGCTAAGGAATGGGCTCCTAGGATGCTGGCATGGAGGTCTTGTTGGCCTTCAGTGAGCCAGCACCAAGGTTAGGGAGCAGACCTCCAGGTTGCTGGTGTCCAGATCTCTGCTTGCCCTGCCCACCTACCCCGAGCCAGAGATCACGTCCCAGTGCAGCCCCACACAACACCAGCAAGGATGTCCAGTGTGGCTCTGAACTACAAGGCCTACAAGGCCAACCCACATCCACCCTTTGTTCTTCTCCTTCTCAAACTCCCATTCTTTGTTTTTCCCCTTTCTTTTTGTTTTCCTTCGAAACTACATTCTTTTGTCTTCTTTCTCTATAGATCACCCCTCCTTTCTCTTTCCTTTTCTTTCTCCCTTATCATTCATTTCATTTTGTCGTTTCTATTATTTTTTCCAGCAACACCCAACACAATCAGCTGTACCACAATTCTGTGGAAACAACAGTGGATCACAGTCAACACATAAAAGATGAGAGACACCAAACCAAACAAAACACAGATCCAAAGGAATATTCTGAAGAGAATGTCCTGAAATGAATAGAAATAGAATTCAAACCAGTAAAATCCAGCTACTTCAATGGATGGAGAAAATGTTCCAGAAGATAATGTAAAGAATAGAAAACCTAGGAATCATACACCAATTAGCACTCTAGAAGATTAAAAAAAAACCCCTGAATTAGACAGCCAGGTAAGAGTAAAGTGAAAGAATATAGTAAAGTGGAAGTTGAATTAATGAATTTGTAGACAATTCCCTGAACTACAACTGACAAGAGAAACAATCATCAAAGGGAACAAAGGAATATCAAGAAAACCCAAGAATTACATGGGACATTATCAAGAGGGACAACCTGCATCTCATTGGCATTCCAGAGCAGGAAGAAATAGATAAAAAAAAATCTACGGAGAAAATAATACAAGGAATAATAGTAGAAAAACTCCTTAACATTATGAAGAAGGGAAAATAACTGTTCATGAAGCTGAGAGAACTGTAAACAGCAGACTCTAAAAGAAAAACACCATGATAAATCATATTTAAACTCCCTAATTATAAAGAAAGGGGAAAATCCTGAGAGCAGTTAGAGAGAAAGGAACAATTACCTACAAATGAAAATCAATAAATTTACAATTCTTAACAGAAAACCCTGCAGGCAAGAAGGCAATTCATTGGCATAAATAAAATCCTGAAAGACAAAACCCCTGCCAACCAAATAATCTTGTGCCCAGCAAAACTATACCTCCAATATGAGTGGGAATTAAGGGTAATTCCAGGCAAGAAGAAATTAAAAGAATATCTGAAAACAAGAACAGCATGGTACACAATACTAAAGGGAACACTTTGGACAGGGAGTCAGCAGTAACAGCAGCAATTCTGAGAGCAACATATAGGACAACGCCATACAGAAATCAACACACTGCAAACAGTACTCAAAACAACACAGAAATAGAAGAGGAACAAACACAAACAGTAAAATAACATAAAACAAAACAAACAAACAAACAAAAAACTCCAGCAAAATGACAGCAACAAACTTGCCCATATCCATCACTGGTCCCAAGGACACCCTAATTTAATAGATGCATCTATAGTGGTGTTCAGTGAACTTCAATGGAAATTGATGATCAGAGAAGGGGGCATATGCTCAATTTTGAAGCTCCACCAAACAAATCAGGTTTTACCATTAGCACACCTGTTATAAATTAAAGGAATTGAAATACTCCTTTAGAAATAAAGCCAAAACATCCTAATTTAAGAAGAAGTATATGACAACTGTCCCAAGGTCATGGATTCTGAAGTCACTTGACTTTGGTTGGAATCTCTAGCTTTTGAGGTTGCTCAATAATTGATAATTTATGAACAATGTATATTTGCTATTTTCATATTTTTTACACTTTTGTGATATGGTTTAATTATGCAGATAGAGTTTTGTCATAGTGAATAATTGCTATTAAAAGTTTTGCCTTGTGCCTATCATTGTCAGGCAATGTTCATTGCCTTAAGTTTATAATCAGTATAAGTAAATGTTCCATGTACTTCAGTCTGTTAAGCACTCCTATATATGTATATTTTTATTTTCTCAATGGTATTTTAAATTTTGTACCATTGGATAGATTGATGATATTATTATTAGAATTATGAAATGTCTCATTGAGGTAATTATATTATTTATCAAGAAGTTGATAATGCTGCCTACAAAGTGTACTGGGGTTATATATAAACCTTACATATATGAATGGATTTGGAGCTTGCACTTAATCATAAACTTTAGTCTTCGAACAATTAGTTCTTTTTTTAGAACAATTACTTCTTATAATATGGTCCTGCTAGATATTTGTCCTCATGAGGTGATCACTGAAGATATCGGTGCTATAGCAAAGCGTGGTAAAGAAATCAGATGGTACCTAGGCATCAGATGCTAGGTACTTTGTGTCTGGGGTCTTAAAACAAGCAGCCATCTAAGATATGTGTCAGGTAAGTCCACATAGAAGAAGGACACAAGTCTATATGATTCAAGGATTGTAAATAATAAAATCTAAGATCATAGGAGGGAATTGTACTAGAGCTGAAATTCTGAGCACTCAGTCTTCAGAAAAATATGCAAGGGAAAGCTCAACACCCATTTATAGAGTCTCCACATTGATTGAGCCTTCATTGAATCACCTCCAACCATTGACTAGGGTTGTGAATAGTCTTGTCCTTAGACAGAGTGCATTTGAAAGTTGACTACTTCCACACACCTAACCAGCCTAGGGATGGAAAATTTTTCTTAGAGATTTATCTGGGTGTGTCCTTGATAAAGATCACAGTATGGGGAGATTCATAGTCATTAGCTATGCCCTGACTTCTTTGGGGAACCCACTGGACCAATATGGTAAACCCATTTGCATTACATAATATACATGTACCAATCATTACCCCGATCCCATTCCAGGAATCCCATTAGTAACTATGTTGTGTTGTTCTGTCATCAACTGTTTATGTGAGTTTTCTTTGGCCTCCCACATCATTTAAAAATTTATGTATATCAGAAAACCATTAGATAGCATTATAACCTCATATTAATGGTCTTTCTCATTCAGCTGGTAAGTATTTGAACTTGTCCTAAAATTTCTAGTTTAAAAGAAGAAAAGTAGACTGATGGGCCAAGACTATAGCCCTTAGTCACTCTTCAGAAAGAAAACTAAACCCATTCCTGCATTAGAATAATCAAACATTGAACTTCAAAAGGGCAGCATTTACCCAAGGAGGCAGTTTAGAGAGTTAAGAAAGGAGGAGTGGAAATAGGAAAGACAGGAAGGAGTGGGATGAGTGGTGGTACTTTGTGGAGATTGCAATGTTTAAGTTGAAACAAATGTGTATGAACTGTGGAATGTAAAACGGGTGATATGCTTGCAAAGCTTCACTAATTCAAAATAAAACACATCATTTTAATGATGTAGTCATACTGAGAGTGAACCTTCAATTTGCTCTGGTGTTCCTATGTGAAGTTCATGTGAAGATATACAGGGACTATAACCATGTGACGACAGGGCCAGAGATTAGAGTTATGCTGCCACAAGCCAAGAAACACAAAGGATTACAGAAACAGAAGATGGAGAGAAAATGCAATCGATTCTCCCATAGATCATAGGAGGGATCCCATAGAACACTCGGAATAAACAATGCATCTTTAATTTTGATTTATGTTCTCCAGGACAAATAGAGAACACATGTCTATTCTTTTTAACCACAAAATTGTGGTTTATATTAAGACAGCCTGAAGAAACCAATACGTATAAGAATTACAACCACTTTTTACTTACTGACTATGGAATCTTCTCTGTAAACCTTTATCCAATTCTTAAAATTTTTAAGAACTTAGTAAATTCTTCACTAGCAAACGATTTTGAAAATTACTGATACACTTCTGGCCAAAGCAAACACTGAGAGGCAAGGCAAGAGTAATGCTGGCTGTGATCGACTTGGGTCATGATTCTCTGTGGTTTGGCAGATCTGTGATTTGGTAATTGTGTAATGATGTAATGTAGCAGTTATATGATAATGTAATCTGACCTTTATATAATAATGCAGTAATCCTCCATTTTGTGATATAACATGGTCTTCCTCCCTTTTCCCATAATACTATTTTTTGAACAATGACCTGGTCTTTAAACCTAACCATGTCAGCAAGTAAGTGAGTATATTTCTTAATAAGATTGTTAAAATAAACAGTGATTTCTCTCTCTTCTACTAAGGCACTAATGAATTAATTTAGTAATGAAATGCCAATGTGTTTTCTTTTATTCTTCAATTAAAATAAGAGTCACACAAAGATAATTTGGCTGTTGGATTCCCTATCTTTTGCTATTTTACACTTCCACTTTAATTTTCTTTCTACATTTTCCTGTTACAGCTTCTTACGTACATCTTCTTACGGCGCAGTGGTTAAACACGATCTGCTCATTAGAAAGTCAGTGCTCAAACCAATTAGTTGTTCTGCAGGACAAAGACAAAGCTGTCTGCTCCCATAAAGATTTACAGTCTTGAAAACCCTACACAGCAGTTCTAAGAGTAGAAGTGCTCCCACACTTGTCCCTGGGTTTGTTAACACCTCTTCCCTTTCCCCCACCTCCCCCTCTCCCATGTCCCCCCTAGAACTGTCAGTCCCGTTGTTTTCTCCTTCAGATTGTTCATCCAGCCTGTCCTATCCAGACAGACCTGCGGAGACAACAACATGCACAAAAACA
>NW_022111300.1:1940402-1941885 GCF_000313985.2 Echinops telfairi | reverse complement strand
AATAAAATGATTAAAAAAAAAGAGTAGAAGTGCTTTTATTAAAGAATAGTCTTTCATTAATGCTTACCAAGATATGAGGGAAAATGCAAGCATCAGCAATAAGGGTTCAGCCATGATTGCTACTATATTCAGGAATTGACAGGGTGCTCTTTTCTTCTGATCATAACTTTTGGACCTATTCATGACCTGTACTCACTACCAAGGCATATTTCTCAATGAGTCATTTAATTGTCAAATATGCAAATGCTTCAAGTATAAAATAAAAAAAAATATTGCTCTATTTCTATACCCTATAGTCAGTTTAGGCTCTGTTTCTGGTAATAGTGTGGACTATTTATCACCCAGAATCGTACCTCTGCAATACACTAAAGAGAAGTGGTAAGGTATTCCACAGATATATTTTAAAAATATATACATAGCAAAATATGAAAGAAAGCAAGGATCATTCTCAGAGGCCCAAGTAAAGAGGATCAAAATAGAGTGACAAACAAGTGCTGCCTCCACGATTCCCTGAGGTGTGAGAACATCTCAATATCTTGGAGTGTTGTGTTTTAACAAGGTTGTGGAAAAGAAAAAATTAGGACAACAGCCCATGCAACGACATTGAAATGGAAACCTCACGGATCAAGGTGAAGCCTTTGAAGAGCTGCATTATTTTTATTGCTACATTCCTATCCAGTTGGATGAGATTCATACCCCATCACCCCCCCCACCCAATACCCACTGTTTGTCAATTCCAATTCAGAGCTACCCTATAGGACAGAGTAGAACTGTTCATAGGGGTTTTATATATGTAAACTTTTATGGGAATGGCATGGACAGCCTCATCTTTTTTCCTTGGAGTGGCTACTGGTTTTGAACTATCGATCATGTGGTTAGCAGCCCCATGCATAACCTTTCATGCCATCAGGGCTCCTTTATTCCAAGACAAATTTGCTTATTCTGGAAGTCCAGGACACATTCAATCTTCTGCACCAACATTACAATTATAATTGATTGATTCTCATTTAATCATTATTTATTATCAAGCTTTCATATGTATATGAGGGGATATCTTTAGTAAACATTGGGATAACACAATGTTCCAATAGCAATGAAACTTCTCTGTTTGGCGGACATGGAAAGGGTAGTGAAATGCATCAGTATTTGCAAGTACAAGACTACTCCCCTGCTTTCACAGAAAAACTTAAAAGGTCTAGGAAATGCCAAGCTGAAACATTAAAGTGGTCTAGGTGGATCATATCAAAATGACTGGTAAATTCAAATGAAAATTATTTCTCAAGGAACATATTAGAACCTTACAGCCTTAACCAAAGAACAACCAATTCTTTTTTTTTTATTAAACATTTTATTAGGGGTTCATACACTGTTATTGCAATTCATACACACATCAATTGTGTAAACGCATTTGTACATCATTCTCAAAACATTTTCTCTCCACTTAAACCCCTGACATTAGGTCCTCATTTTTCCCCTCCCTCCC
>NW_022111300.1:1906341-1939103 GCF_000313985.2 Echinops telfairi | reverse complement strand
AACTAGAGGAAAGTTGTATTTCTCATCATTGTTACATCGCACCCTGACTGGCTCATCTCCTCCCCGAGACCCCTCTGCAAGGGGATCTCTTTTGATAGCCTGGCACCATCAGCTTTCTTCACCACATTTGCTTATTCACCCGCTTTGTCTTCAGCGGTGAACAACCAATTCTTATGCTCAATCCCTGCTCCATACTTACCCTCCTGGAGGGATCACTGAAGATGCCAGTACCACAGCGGAGTGTGGTGAGAAAATCAGTGGGTGCTGAGCTCCCTGAAAGAATCACTCCTGGGGTCTTAGAGGATTTCTTTAAACAAGTAGTCATTCAAGTGAACTATCAGCTAATTCGACGCAGAAGAAGCATACTAGCCTGTGGGATCCAAGAATTATAAATAATAAAATCCAGGATAAGAGGAGGGAATTATATTGGAGCTTAAATTCTTAACACCTGATTTACAGAAGGCTAAGAATGACAGTGAAAGCCCAGAATCCACGTGCAAAGTCGACACAGGCATTAAGCATCTATTGAATTCCTTCAGACCATGGACCAGATGTGTGAATATCCTTTCTCTCAGACAGAGTGCATCAGAACGTTAATTAATACAGATTTTTTTAGGTTCATTTTAAACATATGCTTTCCATTTTGACCTCTTTTTAATTTGTTCTAGCTTTTATTGTTTTCTGAGTTCTTTTGGATTTAGGTTTTTCTGTGTTTTATTTTGTTATTGTTTGGGATATTTGAAAACATGATTTCTTTATGAAATGCAGGATAGGTAAATCCGTAGAGACATACCTAGATTAATAGTTACTTAGAATTATGGCAAGGGAAGTTGGGGGAAAATGGGGAGTGAATCACAAGCACAAAATGAAGGAAATTTTCTAAAATGGATTATGGTGGTGACTGCACAACACTTTTTATTATATTCAAACCATTGAATTTCATGGTGCATGAATTTTATGCCAATGAAACTCTTAGCAGCATATCAGTTTAAGCAATTCAAGGTAGAGAGGTAAAAAAGATCCTCATAGAAAATGCAAAGTCCAATATGACATATATAATTATCATAATATGTAAATATAATATAGTATAATATTTCAATTTAAAACTAATTAGACTGATTAATTAGAAGATTAAACATAAATGAAGATTCAATTAATGAATTTGAAGACATGTGAATAAATTACTCAAAATAACTCTATGATAGCTAAATGATTAAAAAAATTAATAAAATTAAGAAAAATAGCAGCTAATAGGATAAGCCTTAATATACAAGAGTTTTTAGTATGAGAGAATAAGAACTATAAACTTAATAGCTTAATATGACACCCATCTCAGTTTTGTCCATTAGAAGGTTGTGTCAGCTCAACTAGGTTCTTGGATTAGTGTCTCATGAGACCAAACTGAAAGTGCTGGCCTGGTTTGGCTCTGACTGGCTAATTCAGATTGTTGGCAGAACCCAGTCCTTTGCAGTTTTGAGACTGAGGTCCCTCTGCCTTTGCTTGCTCTCAGTTAGGGATGCGCGCAGCTTCGGGGTCACCTGTCTTCTTCAGCACATGCTGTCTACACTTCCACCTAATTTCAAGTGCCACCTCCCTGAGCACCTCAACGAATTCTTCTCATGCTTCCAACATCTCTAACCTCCCCACCCTTAAAGCACCGTGTTTCTAGCTTTTATTGTGGATGTCCTTTCTCTGGTCCAACAAAATTCTGACCATTGTTAGCTGGCTTCGTGCTTTATAAAAACACTTATCAAAAAGAGATGGCCTATTGATTCTTGGTTGATACTTTTTAACTGTCAGCATTTTGAATATACCATCTCACTGACTTCCATCATTTCTGTGAAGATGTAAACCATTTATCTTATTGTGGTTCCTTTATAGATGGTAATGCCATTTAAAAAAATCATTCCTATCAGATTATGTTTTTCAATACAGTCTTTGTGTGTCCTGTTGTGAATCTCTTTGTGTTTCTTCTATTTTGAGTTCAGTAAATTTCTTGGGCGTATAGATGAATGCTTTTAAAATATTTTTTTCTAAAATATTTTTAGACCCTATTTCTTCAGATAGTTTTCTGTCCTTTTTTTCCCTCTTCTATTTTTCTAGCGTTCCCATTATGCATAAATTGGTGTTCTCAATGGTGCCTTACATTTCTGTGAATTGCTGTTCATTTTCCTTCATTGTCTTTCTGCTCTCTCTTTCAGATTGCAAAATCTCCACTGATCTAGCTCTAACGTCACTGATTCCTTCTCTTGCCAGCTCAAATCTCCTGTTGAGTTCCTCGATTTATTTATTTTCATTTGAGTGATTATTGTTTTCAACTCTGGAGTTTCTAGGTGGTACTTCTATATACCTTTCAAAATATCTTTTTACTACTCTGTTGAGATAGTTTTTGTAGTTTTTAGATTTTAAACGACCTGCCTCAGGAGCTCTGATGTCATTGTTGGATAAACATTGCAACTGCTAACTGCAAAGCCAGCAGTTCAAACCCATCAGCTGTTCCATGGGATAAAGACGAGGCTGTCTGCTCCTGTAAAGATTTGCAGCCTCCAAAATTCTTTCTGGGTCATTATGAGTTGGAACCAACTCTATGGCAATTGGTTACCTAGAGATTGCTTCCGGGTGAACACGAACAACTTATTGAACAAATGTTGTGCTAGGCTCCCTCAGTTAGTTAAGCGTTTACCAGTGAATGTGTGTGTAGTTTACAGGCTGCTATCACAATTCAAGTTGTTTATGTTTTTGCCTCCACATTTAGTCAGGGACTGTGAGCTTGGATTTCCCATTTCTGATCATATGTTGTAGTCTTGCCTGGCAGGAATATGTGAGATTTTATTTTAAACTTCGCTGTCTATGCATTTCTCCTGAATCAGAATAGTTTACTATTCAGCCAGGTCTTTGGCTATAAATTATGCATAAGCCACTGGTGCCAGTGAAGTGCCTGCCCACTGTTGGTTGCTCGGTGGCTGGATCGGGTATATTTTCCACACCAGCCCCATGCCCTGCTCCGGTGACTCCTGAGAGAATGCTGCCCAGCTGATGCACAGTCTTCCTGACCCCCAAGGTTCCAGGAAATCCCAGAAGGTCTCTTTTTAGTTGTTTCCTCCCATTACTCTATGTAAAACCTCTGTTTTCTCTGTCATTTTTCTTATTGCTCTATGTACCTTAGAGCGATGGTGCCTGCTTATGCTTGTCACCAAGATGTTCATTGCTTTTGACAACATCCTTAGGCATGGAATTTCCCCTGCTCCGTTCCAAATAAGGTCAGCTCTCTCAGGCAGAGCCATGTGGTGCTTCACAAGGGGGGTCTGCCCGGAGGTCTGCTTCTCCCCTGGAAAGAACCACTGAAGTTCTGCTGGCCCCAGAGTAGAACCCTGCACTACAACTTGGTTCTGGAGAGGGAGATGTGTTCTGGATTTTGTGACTCCACTTTTTCATGTGGAGTTTTATCTTACAAGTAGATGGGGGTGAGTGTGATTAGGACCCCAGTATTCTGGACTGCTGTGCTGGGATAGAGCTTCGGTCCTACAAATGGAATTTAGGTGGAGAAAAGGAGTGCTGGGCCTATTAGCCATGCCTACCTGAAAGAAATGAGCACCCTTCCTGGGGTGAAACTGTGCCTCCATGCTGGGAGCTGAGGAAGAGATTCTTCGTAGATGCTTCTGCCAGGATTAGAGCTCTGGGAGCAATTTTCAAAAAACAGAGTTTAGGGTAGAGGAGAACGGTTGAAACTCACGAGTTCTTAGTGTTTTGAATGAGTTAGTTGATATTTTCTCACTTTCTTGGAATGGATATCTATTTTCTGTTTGCTCTTAGGACTATTTCCTTTAAATGCCTGTTTTTTTCAATTTAATTTTCAAGAAGGTACATAGCTCCGTGTAGCAATAAGAAAATGGCAAAGAAAATATTTTAAAATTTGCATTATAGTTAATGCAAATAATCCAAGAGCCAACCCCCTTCTTTTAACATGCATGTTTTCAGGGCAACTGTTATACTTTTTCTTCATTTGACACACAATTTTATCTACTAATAACAGTCTCAGCATTTTAAATGCTGGAACTGTCAATAATCCATATGTAGGACAGAATAAAGAGCTAAAACCCTTTCAAACCCTTTTATACTTGAGTCATACCTTATGATTTCAAAATATTATTGCCCATGTAATAGCCTTTTGTACTCAGAATACTCTAGAAAGTGGCTCAAACATTTTCATAAACAGCTGTATATAATCAAGATAACTCTAAGCCTGCATAGCTCGTTAGGAGCAGAGTGAGAGCTAGAAGCCAGGCTTCATGAGTGAATGATGGGGGGCGTGCGGAGTGGAGATCCAAAGCCCATTAGTAGGCCACTGGAGAGCCCCTTGCAGAGGGGTCTCGGGGAGGAGATGAGCCAGTCAGGGTGCAATGTAACAACGATGAAAAATACAACTTTCCTCTAGTTCCTAAATGTTTCCTCCCCGCTCCCACTACCATGACTCGAATTTGACCTTGCAAGTCTGGCTAGACCAGAGGATGTACACTGGGACGGATAGGAACTGAAAATACAGGGAATCCAGGGCAGATGAGCCCTGCAGGACCAGTGGTGTGAGTGGCGAAACAGGGAGGGTAAGGGGAGAATGGGTAGGAAAGAGGGAACCGATTACAAGGAACTGTGTGTGACCTCCTCCCTGGGGGACGGACAACAGAAAAGTGGGTGAAGGGAGACGTCGGACAGGGCAAGATATGACAAAATACCAATTTATAAACTATCAAGGGCTCATGAGGGAGGGGGGAGCGGGGAGGGATGGGAAAATGAGGACCTAATGTCGGGGGTTTAAGTGGAGAGAAAATGTTTTGAGAATGATGTACAAATGCGCTTTACACAATTGATGTGTGTATGGATTGTGATAACAGTTGTATGAGCCCCTAATAAAATGATTAAAAAAGAAAAGAAAAAAAAAAAGAAACCGGCACTCTTTTAAACGATATGTGCAGGGGCAATGACTTATTAAAGATGGCTCTTAATAGCTGAAGTCTCTAACTCCCACCAAACTATCTTGTCCTATACGGGCCTGATAAGAAGGTGGGGGAAGATACGAGTAGGAATCATATGTGAGGAATAACGTACAAGATTCTCTGGAGTGGCATCCTGCTGTGCGTGAAAGGAACCTTCTGGGCAGGGGGAAGTGGAGGGCGTATCTCATTACCAGCAAGAGCCATGAATGGAAATGCATGCAGTGGACTCAAGATCCCGGATCCAGAAGAAAGCGACTCCATCAGAGGAGCAGCAGCAGAACCAGGAACCAAAGCGTGGACAGTGATGGGCTTCCCAACGCGTGGAGCAAGTAAAGATGAGTATATGGTGGCGGAAGCTGTCTTGGGGAGTAGGGTGACTGGGCACTTCATTGGAGAAGTAGGGCTGTTGTCTCACAATAGTGGATCTGGGTGCCTTAGGGCTGAGGTTTACTGGAGTGGGGTGCCTCTTGGCCCTTAAATCAGGAGCTGGGCTTGCTGACCTACAAAGCTTGCGCTGCATGCCTTTGGGTTAAGTCTTATGGTATAGTTGCTTGCCCTTTGGGACAATTAGTGCACCTGAAAGATCTTTGTAGCATGTCCTGATCAACAACTCAACCCTGAGCCTTTCTCACTGGCATTATCACTTGATAACTTCCTTAATAAACCTGTTAATCATGAATTTTGTCTGTGAGTTGTGTGTAGTCTTTGAAATGGATATTCAGAACTCAGAGAGGTACAATATAGACTATTAATTAATACAATGCAATGTTTATTGCCTGCCAGTTGTGGTAGCTTATCTATCCACAATGTTTTGGATTATTAAAACAGAAATTTTCTTTTCGTATTTTACCTTAGAAGCAAAGGGATGAAATATGTTCTTTGGATATGATTTCCTATTAAATGAGACATTTGGATATGTAAATATTCTAAATAGGGAAATTACTTCACATAAATACCTATCCTTTATTTGATACAATAAGTGAATTTTAAGTATCTTTTTAGAATTACAAAAGCTATTAAAAATCATAAAAGCCTTTGAATTGCAGAGAAGGCTGGCTGAATTGATAAAAGAATACACACAGTCACTATTTTGAAAATGAATATTTATCATGACTAAAAGGTAATAAAACCATTTATAATTAAGGGATGTTTCAAAACTTCACTTGTTTGAAAGAAAAGAAAAAGAAACACTCATAAAATTGAGTTCTTTATTATTTAGACATTTTGGTTAGCAATCGCTAATCTAAGCAGTGAGCTGCTACTAAATCTATCAGAGTGTCCAATTAAAGATTTTCAGGTCATCAAATGGCATTACTGGCTGACGGAAAGGTCAAAGTGAAAGTCTTCCATCTGGAGGAAAGAAGCAGGCAGGGCAGGCCTCCTTTGCAATCCATGTCATGTCAGGAAGCCAATAGACGAAGATGGATTTCACAGCATTCTTAACTTTTCACAACCCTTGCCAACAGCCTAATCTTGTGAGTCACTGTGAGGTCTCCTGGAATAATGTAGATGGGGGTCTTCTTCTTACACATTATTTCTCTTTTTGTCTTTAGACTATCCTGATCTTATCCTTACCACCTTAGCGCAATTTGTTTTTTATTGTTTTCTTTTGGGTATCCCAGCTGCAAAGCACAGCAGGAGTGGATGCATAATGATAATAACAGATACAAAGGGGTTATAGGGAATGTGGGGGTGGGGGGGCATTGATAGGGGGGGAAAAGGGAACTTGAGAGTAAATAATGAAGAAGTGAGGCGGGAGGGAGCACTAGAACTGATCGTGATTTCACAACTCATTTTAAAGGTGATTTAACCATTGGGGGCGGGTGCTCTAAGATTGATGTGCTGGTGATTGTACAATTCCCCTTCATACGATTGAATGATTCAATGGTACGGTATGTAAATGATGTGACAATAAAAATTTTGGGGGGGAAAAAGACTTTTCCCATCCCGTTCTTAATTTAAAAATAGAAGTGACTGTCAGATGTAGTGTCAGCCGAGCCGCAGGGACAGATGGGAATGGCAGCAGGGCTCAGAGAAGCTGTAGAGGAGAATAAAGATTCCTCTTGAAAAGAGATGCGATGATAATTAAAGAAGGGAAAAATGGCAGAACAATGGCATGTTTTCCTCTTCCAAGTTCAAAGTACTCAGCTAAGGAAAAGTCTTTCTCTCCTCCCTCCTTCTGTCTCTTTCTTCTTTTTCTTTCCCCCCACATCTGCCTTTTTCTTTCATTCATCTTCCTCCTCATTTTTCTTCTTTCTCTCTCCCTTGTTTCTCTTATTTGTTCAAAAAACATTCATTGAGTGTCCATGACAGGTTGGGCACTCTGACAGAAGCTGAGGACGCAGTAAAGAACAAGATAAAGATGATCCCTGGTGTCCTCACTCACATTCTAATGGCGGGGATTAGAGAAGGGCAGAGAGACAATTCACCAATAACAAATAGAAGATGGTCTCAGGTTAGGACAAGTCTCAAGAGATAAGTAAACAAGCAGATGCATTAGAAGGAGTTCAGAAAGGGGCTGAGGTGAGATGGGGTAGTTGTCGAAGCCCCTATACTGAAGACTCATAGAAAAGGCACTTTTGAAGACATTACATGAGATGTGAGGATGAGAAGGAACTGGTAGTGGGAAGAAAATTACAAGCTAATAAACTGCAAGAGTAGGACTCTTGAAATGGGAAAAAGTTTGGTGGACACAGGACTAAAACGGAGGCCAATGTTCCTTGTGGAAGGCTGGCTGCTAGCAGTTCTAGGATCCTGATGTGTATTTCCTCATTCAGTTCTCATGACAAACCACGGGAATTGCTATATTAGCACGGTTTTGTTTAACCTGATCTTGAGTAGATCAGATAATCTGTGGGCAAAGGGGCCCTAGAATGCTAAGTAATAATAATTGAGCTGCTCTGTTTCCCAAACTTCAGGTTTGCATTACTTCTCTGGAGGAAGCATCACTAAATCCAGACCCTGGAATCTGGGCACTCACCGCTTCCTGCTCCCCGATGGGCACACTAGTGAGAGAATGGGTTGGCATGGAAGTCAGACGCCAGAGAGCCCCGCCTGCATCAGTTGTTAGAAAGGTTAAATGGAGTTAATTTGGGCTGGTAAAGTAATTGTAAAATTAAAAAGAAATCACTAACATTGAGTTGATTTCTACACATACTGACCCTATATGGAGTTTCTGAGGCTATACAATTTTTATGGCAGCAGACAGCCTCATCTTCTGACCTTGGAGAGGTTGGTGGGTTTAACCTATAGGCCCTGCAGTTGGCAACCAAACGCTTATCCCCACTGCACCACCATGGTTTCTTGCTATAGACAGAGGGAGCTTGGAGGAGGTTTCAAAAAGCCCATGGAAAAGGACATGATCTTTTAATATCATTTTCTGCAAACTTTTTGAAGCCACTATGTATTTCCAGTGTGTTGAACAGGCATGGCATAACATTGATAGACCCAGAGTACAATTTCAATAGATGCTCACCCTCCTGGCATGACCACTGAAGACAAAATGGGTGCACAAGCAAATGTGGTAAAGAAAGCTGATGGTACCCAGCTATCAAAAGATATAATGGCTAACGTCTTAAAGGCTTGAAGTTAAGCAAGCAGCCATCTAGCAGAGAAGCAACAAGCCCATACAGAAGAAGCATACCAGCCCGTGAGATCATGAGGTGATGATGGGATCAGGTAAGAGGCATAAGAAGACCCCAAACATACAACCAAACAAACATATTGTTGAGAACAAGGAAGGTCAGAGCAGAGACACAAAACCCATCTGTAGACAATAGGACATCCCCTCACAAAAGGGTCTTAAGGAAGGGATGAGTCAACCAGGGTGAAGTATAGCAGTGATAAAACACACAATATTACTCTGATTTCTTGAGGCTTCCTCCCCACTATTCCCCCCATCATCACCCCAATTCTGCCTTTCACTGTGGGCCAGGCTGGAGCATGTACACAGGTACAGATAAAAGTTCAGGACACACAGACTACATGTCAAGTAAACCCCTCAGGAACAGAAATGGGAGGGTAGGGGGAAGGTGGGGAAGCAAGGGGGGGGGTAAGATATGAAAATATAATAATTTTTAATTTATCAAGGAGTCATGAGGGTGAGAGGAGGGAAGGGAGGATAAATAGACAGCTGATATCAATGACTCAAATATAATGTAAATGCTTAGAAAATAATGAGGGCGACTTATGTACAAGTATGCTTGATACAATTGGTGTATGGATTGTTATAAGAGCTATAAGAGTCCCCAATAAAATGATCTAAAAAACATGAAAAAATAAAAAGCAGACAAATCTCCAAAAACAAAAAAAGAGATAAAGAGGGCGTGAGGCATAAGGAAGGGATATTTGATTAGAATATACTCAGAGTAAAAGATGCACCAAGATTCCAGCAGCAACATATTAAAAAATAACAGTCTCAAACTAGTATCATCAAATGGTGCTCAGTAAGCAGTGGGGCAGAGAATGTGGAAGCATTGATTTGCTCTTTAGTTGTGAAGCAAATGACTGGAGCAACTGCCTGAATAGATGCGACTAGAATTCAGAGAATCGCTCTGGACCCTTGTCCGCGGCTGCTCTAGAAACAGGAGGGAGGCTCATCCTCTCACTTCTTCTGTGTCTTCATCTAACCACGACTTCCCAGGGAGATCGTGGGCAAAATCCTAGCCAAACAGTGTTTGTATGGTAGATCTGTGATAACAATGTGTGGATGGATTTTCACCTCAGACCAGTGGTAGGACTATTGAACTCTAATATTACTGGGGAAAAAATGTTTGGGTGATCCTCCTATCTCGAAAAGATGCCATCTCTTGCATCGGTTTTCATTAGGATGGAATATGGAATCTTTCAAAAAAGAAAGATTTTCTGGCCTTTTGGAGGCAAAATCTAGAAATATAATGAAAGGGGTAGGGCACTCTGGCACACAAGATCAGAACAGTTTGGGCCCCAAGCAAAGACTGGGTCTCACATAACACTACTCATTTTGAAAAAATGTTCTTGAATTTTCAGAAACCCTTATGCACAATGTTTTAACTATATTTTAAGTCATTAAAGGTGATTCATCCACTGCTTATTTTCCTATTAAAGCGGAAGCCTATGTGCTTGGCATTATCTGTTAAGTTTTGAAAGTTCACAAGAAGCACATTCTATTGTTATGGATTATTTATCAGCATGAAACAGAAAAAAACAACAATGTGTCTGCCCTAGGCTGTTAGCTATTGCTAACAGAAGTAGAAGCAATTATTTCCAGTCCACCATGTCCCTCTGGCCCGAGTTAATGGACAATACTAGGTGTGCTAGGATCCAGTCATAGGACACGAGTCTAGTCAGCATGTAATCCAAGTTGATGGTTAAGTGTCATAACTTACTTTCAGCTAATGGCCAGGGAAGGCTAGTGGTAGTCATATTAAGCTTAGAACTCAGTATATAGAAACAGGGCAAAGGAGGGTTATTTTTAATAGTTAGATAAGTCTAAAGATCTATTCACTCACTCAAGAAACATTAACAAAGCATGACTCACCTCAGGCATCATGCTAGACATTGGGGAGGAACACAGATTCAGAGCAGTGAATGATAAATAGATAAGTCTAATATCAATTAATGCATATGTTTAAATAAGCACAGGTTCTCAGGAGAGCACCTGTCTTAGCCCACCATTGGGGGTGAGGGTTGGAGACAGAGGCCAAAGACTCCTCGAGAATAGATGATTCATACTGGGTATGAAACATTTGACAGGACACAGGAAAGGGACATTCCAATCATCAGGAACAAGAAGGCTGGTCTCAGTTGTGTTTGAAGGGGCAGCAGGGACTCCAGCAATATTGCCAATAGACCTTGAGATTGAAGGAGCATGTCTACAGGAATCATGATCAGGCCCAGGGACCCCAGTAATGAGGACTCTGTCCAGGAAGGCAAAATTGTCATCTCAAAGAACATGAATAATAACAATCCGGGAGGGAGGCAGAGGAAATGGCCAGGACATGAACTCTCTTTCTGAGGGCCAATAAGGAAACTTGATTCGAGTTGACAAACGGTGTGAATAGATACACACTGACTGGTTTCTTGGGTGGTGTTTTGTTGCCTTTTCAGTATTGGCCTGGGGTCAGAAACTGATCCTAAAGTCAGAGGATAGAACTTTCCACAGGTGGACGGTCCACACTTCAACAGGGCCACCACGAAGCCACAGAGTCCCGGTGACCCAGGGCCAGCGATAGGAACAAGGTAGCTGCAGGCAAGGAAAGAGGAGCACGAGCTAGTCATGAGCCTTGATGAGCGAGACAGTTTTCTGACCTAGTTCAGACTTTTCCTGGAGTTGCCTGTGGAGCAGGAATCCATCCCAGCACAGCTGCGCTCAGGCTGAGAGACGGAAGCTAGCGATGAGAGACACCTGACCAATCTAGCGTGTGCTGAGTGGGAAACAGAGGTAGCTTTTAGAAAGTGAATCCTCTCATGGGTGGTGGTAGGAAGATCATATTCAAAATAAAGAAATAAAACCTACCCATGTCTAATGCAAAGATGGATAGAATGAATCTCTCTTCTATTATTAAACGTGTTATCTTGGGGCCTACTTTAGACTGCCTGCAAATGCAGAGATGGCAATAGGAATCTCAGGAGTGGGAGAAACTCATCTGATCCCAAGTACATAGGGATAGCTGCTATGCGATCACCTCCGCTCTGGAAAACACAGGCTGAAGTGCAGTGCTCACAAAAGATCTAGCTGAGGTAGATCTGTTCGATACCATGTGCAAGTGTATAGTCTAAAAGGGTAATACCAGGGGTAATCTGTTCGATACCATGTGTAAGTGTATAGTCTAAAGAGGTACATAATGCATTTATTTAAAATCTTCATACCTCATTTAAACATATTATATGCTTTGATTATATATTTTTCAGAATAGAGGGGGCTTTAAGGAGTCCAGGTGAAAATGGAATGAAAAAATAATGGGATTTTTCCACAAACTTTTTAAAGGCCCTTTAATATGGCATATAGACACACAGAGTCCACAGCATATTTAAATATCACATCTGTTAGTCATGTATTTATAAATCTAAAAAAATAAAGTCCACTTTTTGGAAGATCCTCTTAAAGAAATATAAGCTTTTGACAACCCTAAATTGGCTTTTCCCCCCGGAACTGCTGAACCTCTGTTGCACAACCTCACCGCGGTATAATCTATTACTGCGACAGTGGGTTTACGTGATGCTGAGAGATTTTTATTTTAAATCACAAAACTCACATATATAGATATCAAAGAAGTTTTTCAAAGGCAACCTCAAAAAAGGATGAAACCTCTTCCGATAGCTGTCCCAGATTAATGGAACCTTTTTCCCTCAAGAGGAGTTGGGAAAATCCTCCCGGAAGTAGCCAAGAACCAGAGAGGGGCGGCCGCAGGAGATGCACGTGTCCTGCACCCGTTTTCCTGCACTCGTGCAGCGGCAGGCTTCATGGTGTACTTCAAAGATACAGATTTGAATAACAGTGCTATAATATTCCTGCTCATGGGGCCCAGGCCACTGTAATATCAGCTGAGATTTCCACAAACGTGGTGAGGAAATGTAAGGCGTCATGTGAGTTGACCACCTATATAAAGTGTCTCGAAGCTGTGACATCACTATGTGTCAGAAGGAAACCGGAAGGTCATACATTTATCCACATTCACTTTCACAAAGTAAGGAGTGGTACTATTTCCAAAAACAAACCAGACATTGCTATATAGGAAACTTCAACTCTTAGCAGCCCTATGGGACAGAGCAGAACTGACCCTGTGGGTTTCCGAGACTAGATTTTCATGGGAGCAGAAAGTCTCTTCTTTGTCCTTCAGACTGGCTGGTGAGATCAAACTACTGACTTGGAAGTTAGCAACCCAGTTCATGGTTAGCAACCAGAACCTACGATGCTACCTGGGGTCCTCGGGGTTACTACATAGCTGGGAAAATAAGGTATGAGCCAAAAATGCATTTTGAAAAAAAAAAATCTCGGAAACTAAGCAAAACAAAATAGTATCTAATCCTTTCTTCTCAATGTGATATTAGGATGTTAACTGTTAACACTGTTCCCGGAAAAGTCAGGGAAACACAGTAGGCAAAAGGGAGAGGAGGAAGGAAAGAAGAAGGGGGAATAGGAAAAAAGAGCTGGGATTCTTAGGAATGATAGTCAAGAAATTCATTTGGGAACATTTACTTAGTCGACTCATCGGTGAAACAAAAATGGCTGTTGTTAACAAGGAACAATATTGGTACACAGGCGAATTCCTCAGTGACAACTGGATTGCTAATTTTTTTAAAGAATAAAAAACATTATTGGGAGGTATAATTTAATATATTTTTTAACATTTTTAACAGGTTTATATGGACATTGAAAAATTTTAGCTGTATCGGCGTTACACTTCATTCATTCTACCATTCATATAGTAAAATAAACCGATTTCCTACATTTTGACAAATGAATACACCTGGGAACCGCGACAGAGTATTACTTTCAACATCAAATGTTTTTCTGTTCTCTTTTCCCAAACATTTTCTTTCACTCCTTTTTCCTGACAACCAATACTTCATTTCTCAAATTAAGAAAATAAGTGTCCTTTCTGTTGTGGTTCAGTGTCATTGAGACAGTTTCTAATAATAATAAGTGTGAAAGAAATCTGTCCTCTGCCTACCTCACATTTCGTTTTTCATATTTGGGCCCATTGTTCCAGCCACAGGGTCAATCGATTTTGTTGAAGATCTACCTCTTTCATATTGAACCTCCATTTTACAAAGTATGATGACGTTTCCATGAACTCATTTCTTCTAATAACATGTCCGCAGCCGTTGAGGAGCAATCTTGCTATCCTTGATTATAAGGAGTGTTCTAGCTGTACTTCTTCCAAGAGAGATTTGTTTGCTCTTCCGACAGTCCTTGCTATTTGGGTTAGATGCTCTCCAGGTGGTCCTGGCTTACAGGGACTGTAACCATGAGCAACAGAAGAACCCACTGCCCAGTCTTGCATCCACCTCTTCCATTTGAGCCCATTGTTGCAGCCACTGGGTCAATCCACATTTTTAGGCTATTCCTCTTTTTCACTGTCCTTACATTTTACTAAGCACCGTGTCCTTTTCAAAGGGCTGATCTCTGCTCAGAACATTTTCAAAGTAAGTGAGATGACATTGCATCATTCTGGCTTACATGGAGCATTCTGGCTGTACTTCTTCCCAGGAAAATCCGTTTCCTCTTTTGCCAATCCATAGTACTTTCAATATTCTTTTCCAGGGACATAATTTGAAAGCATCAATTATTCTTAGCTCTTCCTCATTCAGTGTCCAATTTAAAAAAAAATTATTTTATTGGGGGCTCGTACAATTCTTATCACAATCCATACATCCATCCATTGTGTCAAGCACATATGTACATTTGTTGCCATCATCATTCTCAAAATATTTGCCTTCTACTTTAGCCCTTAATATCAGTTGCTCATTTCCCCCCTCCCTCTCCACTCCCCGCTCCCTCATGATAATTTTGTGAGAATAACACATTTGATACAAAATAGAAAAACAGCAAAGTATTGTAAACACAATAGTGAATTACTACCTCAGAATACAAGACCTGAAAGACAAGCAATATAAAAAATAAGTATTCTAGGTCTGGCACAGCTGTGGCAGTGTCTCATAACACAATCCTGGTTTGTTCAGTTAACTGATGTCTTCTAAGGAGCCCTGGCGGTGCAGTGGTTACTCGCTGGGCTTCAATCCACAAGCCATGAGCAACGTTTCAGGACAGAGACAGCATTCTATGCTCTTAAACTGTTACAGTCTCAGAATCGCTCAGGGGGTCACTAGGGCAGTGAGTTTGGTCTGTTTTATTTTATATCATTTATTTATCATGATCAGAAAGATATACAGAAAATTACCTGGCTCAATACTATATAAGATTAGTTCATGCACCCAAAAGAAATCATTGAATATAGTAGTTAATGGCAAGCTACTTTTAAAGAAAATGTTTTGAGTTTTAGATAAATCTTATTTGAATAAAGTTTATTTGCTAGCTACATGATATTTCCCCCCATGACTATACATAGTATACAGCAGTATACTACGTCACTAGAGGCAATCCTACAGGTGATGCTTACACATGGGAAAACATGACTCTACTACTTAGTATTTATATGTTATGTTCATATGCTTTTTATACGCTGTCTTCTATATGCTTAAAAACACACACACCTCCTCAGGTGATTCGAAGAAACAGAGAGGGAAACCCTTAGTGACCATGAAGGCAGGGCCGATGGACCAAAACTGTCCTTACGCAGACCCACCCAAACTCATTGCCACGGAGTGGATTCCATTTCAGTGACAAGAAGCCCTTAAAAGGTAACACTGGCTTGGAAAAGCAGGAACGGGAGAAAGACATCAGCAGCATTCCATATTAACTGACAACATTTCTGTGGTCACACTCCATTTACTAAAGTGGAGAATGAAATACATGTCCCCAGTCAAACAGAGCCAGTGACAAAGGTAGAAACAAATACAAGAACACCTGGTGTCCAGTGTGGCATTTGGATCACAGAAAATCTGGGAATGTCACTCACCCATGTGAACTGCTAAGTAGTGGGAAACTGAACACTAGTACTTTTTTTCAATCTCAGTTTTCCTAAAATATATGCAAACTTTCCAGCTCAAGGCTGTGCTTAATATTCTAGTATAAATTCAGGGCAACCCATCACAATCAAAGGGCTTATAACTCAAGAGAAGTTTTTTGGGGTTGGCAGGGGAGAAGATGTGAGAAGCCCATTCAGCCAAAGGCTACCTTTTAGCGCGATTGTGTTCTCCAAGCCTAATTAATACAATCATCATTGGAGGGCTGCAAAAATGTGACAGCTCAATTATTTCTCATTGTATGCAGCATGAGAACTAAATATGTCCCTTGATAAGCTTCACAAAAGAAAAATCAACATAATGATATTTGGAGATGAAAAAACAAAACAAAACAAAAACAGTGGAGAAGTGATTATAATTCTGTATTTCCAAAAAGAACCCATGGGGAAAAAAACTCACATGCAAGTTGACCCATGGACTAAGCAAATATGCACCTGGCAGGAGTACAGTAAAGTAATATTTCAGTGTTTTGTCTCAGATGCTCTGTAAAAACCAGATTGGACAACAGAGATGCAGCCATTCTCTCTTTCCCTGATCATGAAGAAGAGGGCTGGGAATACTGCTTTCCCTTGTGATGGAATTTGTCAAGCACATGGGCCTTCACGTGGAAATCAGCCTTCTTCCAGACCCCTGGTTCACCGTGACCACGAGGAACACTGTGGCCTTCCCTACGACCAGTGAGGAAGGATAAATGGGATGTTAGGGACCACTCTACATTGTGTTTGCCCGTTCCTCTCATCTGTCAGTTGACCCAGTTCCAGCCTTGCCACTGGATTCTTTAGGGCTGTTAGCACTTGGTTTACAGATCTTCCATAAACAGGCTATGATTCCTTAGGCAAATAGTCTAATCTTTCCAAAACAGCGTTTTGAAGAATTATTATAAGAATCTGTTCAACCATGTTTCAAAGTATTTGATCAACAGGTGAATTATTATTTCCAGAACTTGTTAGTATGACACAATCAATTCCATCTATTACAGTACATCTGAATAGAGCATTCTGGACATTATCCAGATCATGCTAAACATATTCTCTTAGAAAGGTTGAATCACATACCCATTTGAAGCAATAACTTTCTACCATTTCTAAACCTCTCAAACATTGTGATTTAAATAGTTAGAGTTCATTTGATTTTATTCCAAGAGCATGAAATGTGTTCTCTTCCTGTTGGTCTTCCAAATGTCTCTTCAAGTCCCATGTTCTCTAGTAAACCTTTCCAACTTATATAGACAAATGACTATGTCTGATTCTCCAAACTGTCTGAATGGGTAAATTTCAGAGTCATGACTGATACATACATATATCACCATATCAACCTCTGTGCAGGAGGAAAGGAATAAATGTAAATGGACCATGTCTGGAGTAATGATTCCTCTCTGATTAGTCATGGGGAAATAAAAGTAAGCATGACATCAGCAAAATTGATCCTAATGACATGGGCATTTTCTTTAATATCTCTGACCATTTCAAGACTGAGAATTCCAGGACATTCGTTTATTTGATATTTACTTCTTGAGTACCTACCAGAGCAGGAAAGAGGAAGACAACAGTGAAAAACCCAAAGTCAGTCCTTGGCCTTGTGATGTTTACTTTCTGGCAGAAAGGGGCAGATGCCATCTACTATCAGTTCACACAGTGCATACAAACACTACCTAGATGTGGGTAAATGATGAAACTCTACATAGTGGTAGTGTCATGAATGTCAGATCAAAGAATTGAGGCAGAAATTTTAGGGGGCTTACGGAAGGCTACTTGGATAGGATGGAATATCAGCATCGACATAGAGATGGAATTGGACATCAGGAAAAGAGTAGAGAGGGGTCCGGGAGAAGGAATAACAGGAACTTGGTCTTTGACAGAGACCAAGAGCCAAGGACGCTGCCTGGAGGGAAGGTAGTCATTGGGAGGCATCACGAGAAAGAGTGGCGAGAGGACTTGGGCCATATCAAGAAGGATTTACTGCAGAAGGGATGATTTCCATCTAATTCCATTCACCAGAACCATAGTCACAAAAATGTGATAGGAATATATGGGTTCTTACTTTTCATAAACAGCATTATTGCGTTTTTAATATACATGTGACTATTTCATATACATTAAAAATACCAGAATGTTGTATGCACATATACATCAGCTACACATTATAGCCAAAGGGGCTTCAGAAGTGTGAGATCAAACGGAATGAAAAGATAACTGAATTTCCTCCTGCACTTTTGGAGGCCCCAATCATATACATTACTTATATCTTAGGGCAAGCATTTCGAATTTTGGCAGACAAAAAAAAGACCATTATTTCCCCCAATTTATCAATTTCAGGGGGAAAATCATGCACATGTGTGCATCAGAGAGAGAGACAGAGTAAGGGAAAGATAAAGAGCACAATTATACATTGAACATTATGAGTAGCTAGTCAAACCATATGTTCATACTCATGTGGTTCAGGCTGCCACAATCAGCTGATTCCAAATGACAAATGGAACACAAAAGAAAGAGTATTAAAAATAAAACAAAAAGCTTCAATACTTTAAAAGCAGAGGCTGACAAACTTTTCCTCAAAGTGCCCAATAGTAATATCTCAGGCATCCGGGGTCATGCTACCTCTGTCAGGAATACTCAGCTCTGCCCCTGTGTGGTCTGAGAGGAGCCACAGGCCATATCTAGAAGAGAGGTGATTATGTTCCAGTAAAACTTCAGTCACACTAATAGGAGACTCATTCGGGGGGCGATGGACTGCAAGGCGCCTGGGCACCCTTCTCTAGAGGGGGGGCGGGGGGTGGGGGGGCGCGCGGGCAAAGTTTGCTGATTCCTGATTCAGAGATTAAAGATGAGTGACAAATAATAGCCAAAATAACAACTTCTAAATATTAAACATATTCCTAAACTATAGGCATGGAAAAGACTCAGGTGAGAGCAACCAGAAAGCCCCATGGCTTCTCAGCCGAGTTATTGAGTCTGCTCCATCTTCGAATAGTTTGGTAGCCATAGTTACTGGACCATGGACCATATACACAGCTGCTTCCATTGATTGCCTCGAGGAACATTTGTCAGTGATCTTCTTATTTTTCAAAAAGTATATGAATTATTCTGGCATTAGGCAAGTCATTGGTAGAGATAATCCTGAAGTTTCCCTCAAGCTCTAAGATTCCAAAATTTAAATTACAACACAATTACTAGAATCTGGCAGAAATTCAAAAGTAGTTGAAATGGTATTTTATGAACTTCTTTTTCTGGCTTACCATTTTTGCTACTCCTAGAGCTTGGCAGCTCAGAAAATAATTCCCTAGTCACTTTACAATTGCTTTCTTTTAATTGAGGACAAATTGGTGCCACATGTCATATCTGAAGACTAAAACTGGACCCTCAAGCCAACCCATTTTTCATTGAGTCATCCACTACTAAACAATAATTCAACTTTTATACCAATCAGAGAATATCCTTGACTAAGCTCTCCTGTGGTATTTTTATTAAGTATACATTCATTGAGCACCTATTCAAGCCTAAAACTATGCCCGACAGAAGGCTATAAGAGTACTTGTTAACTGAGGGACTGAGCACAGACCCTGAATCTTGGTGCCCAACCACTTACTATGTAACTGTCAAGGCATTATTCAGGAACCTTGGTGGCATAAAAGGTTACCTGTTGTGTTGCTAAGTTTAAAGTCAGCAGTTCGAACCCACGAGCCTGCAGCCTCATGGGAAGCCGTTGAGCCCATTTGTCCCTGGGAAGACTTACAGGATCACTCTGAGTGGGAACGGGCTCGATGGCAGTAGGTCTGGTTGTTGAGTTATGGCACGATGGGATGCACGCATAAACCACATGGCATAGTGCCTGCTTACATCTTCAGTTTTCAGTGAAAGATATATAACACGACTTCTCCTTCTGTCCTTATTTCACCAAGTGTAACAGTCATCAAGGATGGAAACATCCTACCGTACAATGATCTCCAGGACAGTCTAGCGGCCTATTAATTTCTTGTAAAAGAGGACCCATTTAGATTGCTAAAGCATTTTGTACCCCGTGAAAAGAGAAAAACCACATAAAATCAAAACTTGTTAAAATAAAGAAACCGAGCGCTTTTCTTTGCTCTGTGCAATGTTCTTTCTAAGGTCTTGTGTAGACATGCATACAGAACATGCCACCCATCCACCGCCACCCAGGCATGTCTAAATTATGGAGACCTGACAGGACAGAGTAGAACTGTCCTCAGGAACCTCTGAGGCTGTAGATCTTTGCCCTCTCTAAGTGGCTGGTGGGGTCAAATCATCAACTTTCTGATTAGCAGCCTAATGCTTAAACCACTGCAATCAGGGCTCCTATGGGGAGCCAAAGCATTCCATCATGCAGGGCATTAATCTTTTGGATTAGATAAAATATAATTAGGTAGAGGCCCTTAATATATTCATTATGTATGTATTGAACATTTATTGGCCATCAGGCATTGGTAACACAAAGATGATTGCAATACAGTCTAAAGACTAGCTACATAAATTCTGTGAACCATATTTTGCTAATTTAAGAATATGATAATAATAAAACATGCACACACTTTAAAAATATTTTGAGGGCCCCATAGAAGCACTGTAGGAAGGGCTATGGTCTGCAGGATCTGAAGGCCGCAGTTCTTAGGGTAGAGCCCATAATGATGTGGAGAAGACCCTCCAGTGCCCTAGGAAAGGTCAACACAGGAGAAGAAGACAAAGAATTCCCACCAGGGACAGGAGGTACAAGGGGCTCTCGCTCCACAATCTTACCTCGCTAATGCATTTACCATTGGGCAATCAGAACCATCTAGTCACCAAAATCTAATTGAATTACTTAAATATCTCGAATGCATTTTGCCTATTTCCTAAAAGTCATGACATCTTTTACAGTCCGAGAGTTGTTTAATCAATTTTATCTCCTCTGTTCAATCACCATCATGACTTTTATATTACGCAACAATGCTAAAAGCCTCAGGTTCTAAGGGTACGCAGGATTTTCTACCTCGTTGCTGTGGCCCTGAGTAACTCCTTGAGACTCCCTTAGATAAATTTGCTCTTTTACAAAATGAGTACCTAGAATTTAAATTAAGTGTAGGGGTTACATAAAATAGCTCCCACGCAGTGTTTGAGATACAAAAGTCCCCACAACCACTACAGCTTACAATGTGTATAAAACACTATTTGGGGGCAAGAGCCTAGTGGATTCCATGTTGGGCTGCTAACCGTATAGTCAGCAGTTCAAAACCACTGGTTGCTCTGAGAGAGAAAGATGAGGTTCTCTGCCCCGCAAATATCTAAATTCTCAGAAGCTTATAGGGCAGTTCTTACCTGTCCTATAGAATCATGATGCATTGAATCAACTCAATGGCAATGAGTTTGGTTTTTAGTTTGAGTATAAAGGTGACTTAAAAATGAATTGGGATTAACATTAGATCCTACTGCAGCAGCTGATTCCAAAGGCAGCGAGAGCATGAATTAGGGTGATGGCTGAGAGGGTGGTGGAATGAACTCCAAGTGCACCATGAGTTGACATTTTCATCCATGTGGGAAGTTGATGAACATCCAGAATGAGGTTTGTTATCAATCGACAATTCCCACCTCTTTTGAAATGAGAAAACCACTTGTACACCTGCACTTTTCCTCATAGTGCAGCCCTTGTAAGCTGTGTTCAGCATTACAGCAGTTTCTATGGCATTTTTCCCAAGCTGGAAACAAAATTTCACAGCCACATGCTGTTCTCTTAAATTGGCCATCACAAAAAATGAGGTTCAAGCAAAACTGCTTTTATGGAAAAATTCACTGTGACCAGAGAGAACCTTTCCAGGCAATGCCACTGGATGCACTAACTCAGAGGAGAGTTTGCTCAGTGCTTGCCTAATGGGGAAAATGCATATTATGAAAGTTCCTGCCTAGTGGAGATTTTTTCCTTTTTTTTTTTCTGGGGGGAGACTACCTGGGGTGTATGTCTGTGTATGTGTGTGTGTGTACAGAGATATGAATATATACATAAAGTCAAACAGATAGATAAGATGAGTGCATTTTAGATTGTGAAGGCTAGAATTTGTATCAACTAGACTCTTCACTCCAATAGAGGTCAGGTCACACCTGATGACATCCCTGTGTCCTTTTGTATGAGAGAGAGATCCTACGCAGAGTGGAGTTCTTCTTTGCTCCCTCACCTTCTGCTGGAGCTGGACCTGCATTTGGTTTGTCGATCTCCTCTCATGTGGCCTGCTCAACCCAGAAGCCATCAGCAGACTGTTGACCCTGGGTTCATTTGGCAGACCTCATACCCATGTACCGATGGATCCATCAGCCTGAGGCCCTCCTGCTTCATCACCTTGCTTTCTGTTCATCACCTTTCACAGCTACAGGAGTGAGAGAAGCCTTCAACTTCCATCTGACTGATGGATTTGACATGGACTGAATTTAGCTCTTCTACAAGTGTGTAAGCCATTTCTTAATATAAATCTCTTTCTACACACACACACACATTTCTTAATATGAATCTCTTTCTACACACACACACAGACACACACACACACAGACACAGACACACACACACACACATCACTGGTTTCCAACCTCACACTGTACGGTTTTCAAGTCAAAACCCTTATGAAAGCAGAAAGCCTCATTTTTCTCCCACATTAGTGGCTAGTGGCTAGGAATTCCTGACCTTGAATTTACCAGCTCAATGTGTACTCCACCATACCACCAAGACTCTTAATACATTACCAGATTAAGTTTCCTACTATGAATTCTTAAAGTGTCTTTCTTTTTAGTCTCAAGACAAACAACCTGGTGGTTCTCTTGGATCATAAAAGCTTTTCCTTTCCCTGTCCTGTAATCTAACTAGGAGCCCTGGTGGTGTAATGATTATGCATTGAGCTGTGATCCACGTGGATCCACGTGGTAGGCAGTTCAAAACCACCACCAGCTCCAAGGGAGAAGGACCGGGCTTTCCACTCCCTTAAACAGCTACAGTATCGGAAACCCCCAGGTGGCTCACTATCAGTCAGCATTGATTTGAAAGCATTGAGTTGGGAGGTTTTTTTGTTTTTTTTTTAAATTTTTTTATTTTTGGGGGAGTTTGTTTGTTTTGTTGCTTCCTATTTGTTTCCTAAATAAGATTACTTTTGGCTACTGACCAAGAGTTGGTGGTTCTAACTCACCTAGTGGTACTACAGGAAAAAAAAAAAAAAGAAGGCTTGGCAAGGCACTTCTGGAGAGATTCCAGCCCAGAAGGTGCTATGAAGCTGTTCTACTTTGCAACATGGGGCTGCACGAGTAGGAATCAACCTGACAGCAATGGGTTGTGCTTTTTGGGGAGCCGAGGTCCCCTAAGTATGGACCTTGTCTGAATTTCCCTGGAGTGGGAGGTGGAGGAGAGCAATTTTTTTGCTGTTTCCCTGGAGTGGGAGGTGGAGCAGAGCATTCATTTTATTGCTAAAATCATACCGGAACTCAGGCCTACAGTTTACTGGTCCCAAAGCCTCTCCCTCCCATGATAACTATGCAATCTTTTCCATACCTAGAAATAGGTATGAGGAGAAGTGGTAGTAACAAAAATAACAGTAAATAATCAGCCAAGGGAGAGAGAAATTATTGAAGCATTAGTACCAATGCATATGTTATTTACCAGTTACCTTCTTGAATAAAAATAGAACAAAATGCGTGAAACCTCCCTTGTGTCCCTTATGGAATATTTTCTTATGTGCAACATTTAGAGATTCTTGGTCCCCAAAGGAGATTAAAATGAATGCCCAATTAATCCCTTATAAATTCCAGTTTGAGGAATTTGCATTTCTTGTTACTAAGACCCAAGAAGTCTTTGATTAGGAACACTGCCTTGCCAGGAAGCTGCACACACCCCCACCCGTTACTCCCAAAGGCCATAATTTAAAGAGGACAATACTGTTGAGAGCATGTGTGTGCCAAAGGCAGCATTCAATGTTTGCCAATATATACAACACCTTCAGGCAGAGGCAAAGTATCTCAGCTGTTGTACAGTGGATTTACAACAACATGAAAGCAGAAATAAAATGGAAAGGCAACAAAAGAAATAGAAGTATACATAGGAATTGATTAGTGTGTCCAGAAAATAAAATGCATTAGGAAAGATTTTTTAAAAGCCTCAAAACTAGATTTGCTGCCATCCAGTCAATTCTGATTCATAGTGACCTATAGGGCAAGGTAGAACTGCACCTGTGACTTTCCAAGGTGAATCTTTATGGAAGTAGAAAGTCCCATCTTGTAGCCCACTACGACACCAGGCCTAGCATAATGTTTGTTCTCCCAGTGCTCTCTGATAGTAATCAGGTGTGACTGGTCACTAAAATATTAGATTGTTGGCCTCATGGTGCTGTTGGGTACAACTGAAGTGCTCAATGCAAGGTCATGTTTTCAAATCCACCAGCTCCTCTACAAGAGAATGTTTAGGCTCTCTGCTGCCTTAAAGATTTACAGCCCCAGAAACCCACTATAGCATTGGAGTGAGTCAGAAGGGACTCCCTGGTGGTGGGAATATTGACTCGAGGCAGTGGTGGTCAGTGGTCGAATCCTCACCTCCCATGCAAAAGACCAAGGCTCATTCCCAGCAACCACTCAGCAACCAGGAGAGGCATGTGTGCTGCTTTGATCCTCAACAAGTTTTGGCAGAACTCCCAGACAAAGGCAGACTCCTACCTGATGATTTACTACTATAAATCAGGCAATGAAAAGTCTATTGACTGCAACACTCTGATCCAAAACCAATCATTAAGATGCCTCAGGGATAGAAAGTATTTTGTTTAATTGTGTATAGGCTTGCCAAGGGCCAGAGGCTGACCTGATGGCAGTTAATAATGATATGGTATTTCCTTCAACACATTTATTAAATGTTATGAATGGCTGGAACTGAAGGAGTTGTCAGAGACAACTGCCTGGTTTGTAACCTAACAGGTGGATCGTTGGGTTGTAGTGCTATAGACAGAGACAGAGAACAGCAGATAAGGGAGGAGCAGGTGGGAGGAGACATTTGGAAATAATCAGTTTGTTGGAACTGTGAGACTAAAGTGCATTTCCTCATGTTTACTACGTGGGCCCTAAACATTATCAGTAATTCAGGTATGAGCTAGTAAGGGTAATTAATTTAAGCTAATAACCCAAACTATTCATTCTTACATTGCTGGTGCTATTTAAGCATTTTGCAATTGTTTAACTCTTCATTTTTTAAAGTCTGCAGTTGTTCAGAATGTACGCAGTAAAACATGCACCAATTAAATTTATTCTACTTGTACACTGATTACAATGATCGTCAACCTACTTTTCTGAGTTGTCCCTGCCCCACTAACAAACTCACCATCCCCTGGGTTCCAATCCAATCATTTAAATTGTCACCTTAAATGTCTAGTTTTATAGGTGCAATAAAAGTCTTATTAGCTAATTGCAAATCAGCACCATCCTTGACTCAAAACACAATTTAATAAACTGAGTTTAATCTCTAGTCCTCGTCTCTTGGTACCTCTTTTAAATTCTCTCATTAAAGACCAGTGTTTTGCTTTCCACAAGTGTGACGAACAGTACGGGGAGACTCTGTGGTGGGTAATCTACTGGGTTCCAGTGGTAGATTGCCCAGGTCTGTGCCATGAGGTGCCACTTATCCACTACATCTTCTTTGGCACATTATCTAGCTGTGCCTCTGTGTCTTCATCCGAGAAATTGAGAATTCATTTTAAAATTGTTTTGTGACTTAATATAAGACATTTTTATGACTTAATATAAGAAATTTATATGAATATAAGAAATTTATATGAATGCTTCAGAAAAATGGATATTCAGAGATTGTTAAAGAAGTTTGCGTACAGAGTGCACTAAGATTAAGATAGCTCAGGTAAAGTACAAAAGTGCTGAAAATACTTATTTCCACCTACTGTGCTGTGATCGTCCTGCATTTGGCATCACTGCATGTGCTGCGTGAATCTGAAGAGGAATTCATGGGCTAATATTGGACTTATGGGCTAATATTGGACTTATGGGCTTGACTTGAACTGGGCTGGGATGTTTTATGGATGCATACTTACTTCTTGATATTAAATTTTCTCTTACACATATGAGTGTCAATGACTTTGTTTCTCTGGTTAACCCAGTCTAACGCATCATGGTACCAGGAGTGGGGTACTAGAGAATCATGACGATAATGAGTGGAGGCTTGTCTAACCACCATATCCGGGCAGTTTTTTCTTCTTTGGCTAGCTGGAGGTTAGATATGGCCATGCAGTTTTCTGGAAAGGACATGGGAAGTTAAAGTTTTGATTATTTTCCTTGGTTTTTGTCTTTGGTTATTCCTGTTTAAAATGGCAAAAATGAATGTGATCAATGTAAATTTTGAGCTAAGGGAGCAAAACTGCCCCTTTAACTTTTCCTTTGAGACTATGTTGCTTAGTCAAAATGGCTGATAGAAGTTAAAATGGCTAACAGAAAGCCCGGTCCTGGCTTGATACAGTCAGAAGCCAAAGGTCATATTTTGTATAAATAGCATAGTTTAGATAAGGATTATGATAATATAGATAAGGATATAATTTCACTGTTTTAAAAATTGAGGTTAGGATCTGGCTGTATTAGATTTATACTGTTTTCTTCTGCCTGCTGTTATTGTTATAATGATTGATAGATATGATTATTGGGAAGTATAAATAGTTTGTAAGCTCACTGTCTTCAGCCATCAATTTGAATCTTTAAGTGGGATAGGACATACCTGCAAAGAAGGCTCTGAAAAGACAAGCCCCAGTGCTTTGGAGTACTCAGGATATTTGCATTTGAAAATACTTGCAAACTTCTTACTGCTGCCAGACTGAAGAAGAAAAAAGGAACCCTTTGGAATTTTGAACTAGGGTTACTAGGGGTGTGTGCCTGAAGCTGGAAAAATCTGGAGCCATAAAGAAACTCTCTTCTTTATGACTGAATGAATGAACTTTAAAGGGAGCCTGCAAGCAGCCTGAAATGCTTGCTAGATGACCACTTAGATAAGCAATTCTCAACCTGTGGGTTGCGACCCCTTGGGGGTCAAATGACCCTTTCACAGGGGTTGCTCAATTCATAACAGTAGCAAAATTACAGTTATGGAGTAGCAACGAAAATAATTTTATGGGTGGGGGTTGCCACAACCTGGGGAACTGTATTAAAGGGTCGCAGCATTAGGAAGGTTGAGAACCAATGACCAAGGTTCACTTGTTGAGTGGAAGTGAGTGAAATGAAGCAATGAAGAGATGAGTTGAGTCTGACCACTGACACCCTTGGACCTGGTTGATAGGGACCAGAGAAGACGAGAGTGGGCGGGCTGGTCTGAAGTTCATGACCTAGGTCAAGGGAGCTAGGGCTGTTGAGAATTTGTGAAGGGATCCATGGTCCAAAGGCAAGGCAGCCGATGGGCACCCTGGTGAGGAAAGGAAAGGCAGCCCCTGTTGAGTTAATTAGAACTCAACCAGATGAAGATAAGACTTTTCAGCCTGTGAACTGGTGAATATTGCTGCCGACTTTATGGATGGCCTGTCCTGATTTGACTTTACTTATGGATGTGGACCCACAAAGTTCCAACTGGAATGAAGATTCTTCACATCAAAGAAAATGTTTGTCTCTTCAGAGCATTGGGTTGATATAAGTGGGCAGTAAAGAAATTGGATATTCAAAATATGGGGGGATAAAAGATTGATATGGCTGGCTTACAAACTTTCCTAAGTGGGGGAATATATTCATATGATTATAGGATTATGTTATAGGTGTTCACATAACTGCAATTGTTAAATATAGAATATAATTTTTAGTTTACTTATAGAATATTATGTTTAAAGGAGGCTGGCACATTTTGAGTTATATGAGATTTAGTTTTATCCTGTTAGGTAAAAATACAATTTTAATATTGTTTTGCTTAAAAATTATGTATGGCTAAAGAGTAGTGTAAAAGTGTCAAGTTGACAAGGGGTAGTCTGTGATAGTTACATAATCTCATGTCAATTTAAGTGTATCAAGAGTAAAGGGATGGAATCTAGTCTATCAATTAGGTCACAACCTGATGATGCTTCCTTGTGGGCATGGCTTTTTCATGAGGATTCTGGAAACTTCCTCTCTCTCTCTCTCTCTCTCTCTCTCTCTGTTTTACCTTCTTGTTGGAGAGCCATACTTTGAGAGCTGGAGGAACCACATGGAGACCCTCGGCAGCAATGAGATGCTTCCAATGCCACTGGATCCACAAGATTTTGCACCCACTGTCTTGTGATCTTTCTGCATTTTGCATCACTGCATGTGACTGCGTGAATCTGAGGAAGGATTTTGGGGCTAATATTGGACATAGGGTTTTGATCTGGACTGGGATGGGATGTTTTCCCAATATACAGTTACTCTTTGATATAAACCTCTCTCTGACACACATATGAGTGTGTCTGGATTTTTTTTCTCTAACGCATAAAGTATATCAGGGTTCTCCCCCCCGCCCCACCCCCAAATGATGAAGATGTGTGTATGTGAATGTAGACACACACACATCCTTTTGTTTTAAGGAATTGGTTCATGCCCGAATCTACATGTCCAGTTGAGGAGCTACTAACTCAGGAACTGAGCTATAATGAGATCCTGAATCTCAAAGATGTAGGGTGTACACAGTCTGAAAACCCACACATTTATGTGGTCCAGTTTTGAAGTTGTATTCTTTCTATAGGTAACCTCAGGTTTTGCTGCTGAGCTCACCCATATACTAGTGAGGGTACCCTTTATGAACAATGTCCACTGATCATAAATGATGCTTATGTCTACACAATAGCTTCACAGCAACATCTAGACCAGTGTTTGATCAAATTCTTGGGCACTATCGCCAATCCAACTTAGCACATAAAGCCGATCATTCTATATGCTTTAGTACTTAATATAAGTTCACTATCTACTTGCCAAATGTTATCCTATTTGTCATACAGTTACCAGATTCATTATTGCAATGGTATAGAGATCCTGGCATTATCGTTGATTGCTTTCCCTGCTATTAACTTTTCCCCAAGTTTAAAAATAAAGATAATGTCTATGGTAAATTTTCTAGCATAGTCCGAGAACATGGGGAAAGCAAAATAAACCCAGTCAACAGCCTTTCTTTCTTTTCTTTTTTTCTTATTATTTTTTTTATCATTTTACACTCTTCTTTTGCATTGCCAATGTTGCCCTTAGGTAGTCTCACAGTCTCAACAAGTACTCAAAAACTATCAGTTGAGTACTTGAGTACTATCAAAAAGTACATGAGTACTATCAAATCCATTCTATTTTCTTTCTCTAAAATATATGAAATAGTATATCAATTTCAGAGAATACTTAACTAGTAATCTATTTTAAAAAATAAGGTCAATATTAGCTGGCCTATGTAGAAATATCTGTGGTACCATAAAAAAACAGGCTGTCCAAATAAATACTCTCACAACCAACACTATATATGTAAATGTATATATATATATATATGTATATCCTAAGGCTCAAAGCAGCCTCATCAGCATGCTTTTCATTTTGATGGTGCCATGTCTCAGAGATGTGACAAACATGGCATCCCACAATTAGGTGGTTGTTCCTTTACAGATGTCTGGAATAATCAAGGTACCCAAATAGTTCCCGAAGTTTTCAGCTCCTAAATTATATTTGACATTAAAAAGTCCACAGCATGATCTATCTCAAAATAGAATATCTTGCAAGTAGAGAATTTACAGATAAATAAACTAGAAGAAAAAAGATAACAAAGAGAAGCACATGCTCTGTTAAGGTTGATAAAATATTACACTGCGAGTTTTATTGATTTATTTGTATTAGGTAAGCTGCTTTGGACTTATGCTGTGAAATTATTGGGCTAATCAATATCAAACTAATAATTACCCCACCACCACCAAATCAAAAAACAAATAAAAATCAGAATAAAAACATTGCATATATTGCTTCGATTCTATTGCATGAATCATCTATTGATCAAATTTTTCTTTGGTCTCTGAGTATAAAGCTGCACCAGGCAACAGCCAGGAAAACAGTTTCTTTGGAAAATAAGAAATGAAAAAAGAAAATAATGATTTTGAAATTATTGGAGTAATTTTAACATAAGGAGTACATAAACTTTTTTTTCAGGATAAGTCTATACCCCGCACCCCACCCCCTTAAAGTATTTTCATCATTTTATTTTATACCAACTTGGCATTCCTGAGCTTCTATAAAGAAAAAGCCTTTATCTGCCCAAATCCACCCTCTTACATGACCACAACTCTAGAGATCACTGGAGTCTCAGTAAGTCAAGAAAGCACCTTGCTGCCTCCGTTTATGCTATGATTCTTCCTAGGATAATTTTTCTTTGCTTATTTTTTATTAATTTGTTTTATTTTTGATGAGAATATACACAGAAAAACATCCATGAATTCAATAGTTTTACAGGTATAGTGACACTGATTACATTCTTTGAGTTATACACCAAATCTCACCTGCTTTCTCCAAATTACTCCTCTCCTACTGACATCAACTTATGTACTTCCTGTCGAATCTCTCAAGGGCTGTTGTAAGTTTGATCCCTTATAGTATAGTTCCTAAAAGAGCACAATGTTCAAGGCAGACATTCTTTATTAGGTAAGCTAGACTACTGTTAGGTTTAAGAAAACTTAAGGGGTTATTTGGGGCTTAAGGTTGCAAGCATAGCTCAGAGCAACAGTTTCAGGAATTTACCCAGCCTTCATGGATCCAGGCCATCTGGATTCCATGAGATTTTGAAATTTTGTTGTGCATTTACTCCCTTGTGATAAGAATTTATCTATAGAATCTTTTTTTCCCAAAGTTTTCAATCATGGTACTTGTTATGCCTTGGTTGGCTTCTAGCAAGTATTTTAAACCCCCCACACCCACAATGAACTAGAATTAGAACTGAAGCACTAAACATGATATAAGGCCAATAAATTGGGATGTCCCAAGAAATGATGACTCTCAATCTCCAAAGCAAAGACCCATTCGGGTGTATGGTTGCATATGAGCAGCCTTAGCAGCTACTCTTGCTGTTGCTGTTGTAAATATATCTAATATACAATGTTTGCCAGTTCAACTTTTTACAGGTGCATAAGAATTGACATCATCAATTACTGTGCAGTCCTACCCTTTTATATAACCTTAAACTGAAATTCAGTGAGCTATAAGCAATAACTCCCCTTCCAATATAGCCTTCTCCATAGCCACTAATAAAGTTTGGTTTTATTACCTTTGTCTGACCTTTTAATAAAGGAACTTCAGAAAGTTCATGGAAAAATGCAATTAAAAGATAATGGAATCCTTCCTGGAACTTTCTGAAGCCACTTAGCTATAAGGGAGGTAATATAGTGTTTGTTCTTATGTGACCGATTTTTAAAAAATTCAGCTTCATGACTTCAAGTGAACCCTGGTGACAGAGTGGTGGAGCACTTGGCGGCTTACCAAAAGACTGAGTTTGAGCACCCCAGCTTCATGTCGGAGACAAAGGGGGCAGTCTTCACCCATATTGACTTCTGGCTGTGGAAACCATATGGGAAATTCTACTCTGTCCTTTAGAGTTTATATCCTACAAGGTTGATGTGATTTGGATTTGATTCAATGACAATGGGCTTAATGTTTTGGAGGGCAATCCATTATTATAGCATGTTTCAGAACTTCATGTCTCTTTCTCGCAAAGTAGTGTTCGCTTATCTACCCAATTATTGGCATCCAGCTTTCTATCTGTGAGTCCTTTAGAGTTTATATCCTACAAGGTTGATGTGATTTGGATTTGATTCAATGACAATGGGCTTAATGTTTTTGAGGGCAATCCATTATTATAGCATGTTTCAGAACTTCATGTCTCTTTCTCACAAAGTAGTGTTCGCTTATCTACCCAATTATTGGCATCCAGCTTTCTATCTGTGAGATACTGTGATTAGTGCTGCACTGAATAGTGCTGTGCTCATATCAACTCATGTCACTGACTGCAAGTTCCTGAGTGCATTGCTAACGGGAATATCTGGATCACATGGTGTTTCCATTTTTAGGTTTTTGAGGAACTTGAAACCTTGTTTTCCACAGTAGCTGGACCATTTTGTATTCCCATCAGCAATGGAGAAACCTGTATCTTAAAAAAAAAATCTTTATTTCATTTTCTGCCCAAAATGATACCAGATAATGAGACAGAAAGCAGAAAGTGAGTCGAAGACTTTCTATTTTGACCCTGAAAGAGCTACTTTTGATGAAAAGGGCTTTGCTTGCTATAGAATAATGGTTCTCAACCTGGGTGTTGCAACCGCCTTGGGGGGTCGAACAACTCTCTCAGAGGGGTCACCCAATTCATAACAGTAGTAAAATTACAGTCATGAAGCAGAAACAAAAATGATTTAATGTTGGGGGTCACCAGAACATGAGGAACCGTATTAAAGGGTCACAGCATTAGGAAGGTTGAGAACCGCTGCTGTAGAACCATAATACCTTATCTAGGTGGAAAGGCGAGTTACAGTTTCCCAATAGCTTTTCCAAGTTTCCAATGACTCCAAGTGGCAGATACATTCTGTAAACTGTGTTCATCTTTAAAGTTCCAACTAAAATTTCTAAGCCTATTACGAGTAAGAAGCTGTCACCTTCATTAACTGCTAAAACCTTCCTCTGGGCTCCACCAAGGTTAAAGGCCTGTACAGGGTTTTAGAGCTTTAAATATTTGGAGACTGTCAAATGATTGACCTGTAAGCATTCTTTCTAGTCTTCCAGTACATCGGAAGATAATAGAATCTCCCTGTTTTACAGATGAAAAAAACAAGGTGCCTAGAGGGGCTCAGTACATTCTCCAAGCTTAATAATACAAATAGCTAAGCTTTGAATTCATAATTTTATACCCAGAGTCTTGCTCTTTCAATGTCGCCGTCAAGTGTTTGTCATGAGTGGACTGATGGATTCACTTATACTTTCATGCTTGATTTTAAGTAGAATCCATAAACTGATATTCCAGGATTACTTACTTGAATAAACTCCAGAGGACATTTCATCCTAAACCTTTTCTTTCGTACTTTTCCCCCTTTAAATCCTGAATCCATGACTCATGCAAGGACATACAGTGAACCCTCGTTTATCGCGGTTAATCGGTTCTAGACCCTACCGTGATAAATGAAATTCCGCGAAGTAGGATTCCTTATTT
>NW_022111300.1:1896790-1904968 GCF_000313985.2 Echinops telfairi | reverse complement strand
CGATGCAGACAGAAGCGTGTACAGTATGAGCCAATCAGTGGCAGTAATGACAGAGCATGCGCTGTTACGCAAAAACCGCGATAGAGTGAAGCCGCGGAACTCGAAGCGCAAAGTGGCAGGGGTTCACTGTATATCCAAGCTGTGATAAAGTGGAAACTGAACTTCTTCTCTGTGGTTAATATGATGTTGTTGCTAGTTGCCATCGATTACTTCTAACTCGGTGTCATCCATGTGTGCAGAGTAGAAATGTGCTCCCCTGATTCTCGCAGGGTGGGGGGTGGTGGAGATCACCAAGTTTCACTTCCAAGTGTCTCTGGTGGCTTTGAACAGAAAGTCTTTCAGCTAGTAATTGATTACTTCAGCATTTTAATATCCTGAGACTCCAAGTTTGATGTAGACACATCAGCATGTGTTAGTATAGCATAAAATTTAAATTTTCTACTGTTTACGTGCAGTAATAAATTGCTTTTGTTTTTTGAATTTAAGCATCGATGTCATTTTCTTTTGCTATTTCTTTGTGCGAAGATAAAAGTTTTTTCATGGTGCATTCTAAAGTTGACTCCAATGTGGAACATGCCATGGGAAAATCTATGGGAACTTGATGTAAAAATATACAGAATAAATTTCACTCTGAGTTCTAAAAGTAGGCATTGAGCTCAATTTCTAGAATAAATCAGAGTAGGCAGAAAACAGACAGCAGGAACAGTTATTTTAGCAAGAAAAGTAGGATAAATTTACCAAGCTAATCATGGGATGATGTCTGCAGATAAAAGATGCAGGGAGAAAATGTGCAACTCTGATATACGGACACATCTGAATGAAAGAAAGCACCAAAATCAGAAAGCACATTGTCCTAAATGTGAATAAACACTCAAATTATGCTGCAGCTGCAAAATTTAAACTCAAGGAAGAGACATTTGCAAAGGAATTTATTAAATAGATGTGATTTCCTGGTTTCACACACCCAGTGGCTCTTGTATAAAGCAAAATGAACAACTTGTCTTGATATAAATGACATTTCCCTCCTGATAGACTCATTCAAATGGCGGTAAAGTCTTTTGTTACATATCCTGCTTATTAAAGAGCACAATACTATTGATGCCCAGACACCCAGGTTTAGAATATATATAGTTATTCCACCCTGATAAAATGTCTCAAATATTAAGCCTGGTCTTCCACAAAGAGATTTCAGTGTGAGTAAAATCAGTCTTTCTCAGTGGTACCTGCCAAAGCACTTCCTTTGTAAGGAGTTAAATATCTTCCGATGCAAATCCTTAGCGTCCATCTGTCAATCCATCCCCCTACCCATTTAGCTATCATTCCAAGTTCGCATGGACATACAAACTCTACAATCCTGTAGATAATATAAAAATGTAATTATGATGTTTGGAGGTTTATATTAAGATGGTACTTGGCTAGACGACTAAAACCTTCTTCAATTTGCACACCTTCCCACAGGGCACTGATTGCCCAGTGAGCTCCCCATCCCCCCACTACCTCTGCCGCCCATTGTCATCCATCTTGGACCCAAACGCAATTGCAATGCATGCCTCTATCTTTTGGTGTACCGAGCGGTTCTCTAGACCGCTAAGATCTCTGGACCAGCAGCATCAGCAATACTTGTGAACCTGATGAAAATGCAAGTTGCCCAGGACCTATCTGTGTTGCCATTGATTTCCCTGGTGGCTTGAAGCCACTGGTGACAAACAAGGCACCAGGATTTGGTGGGAAATCAGTTGAAATGTCTCAATAACCCAATGGAGCACTAGAGAAGCTTGCACATCTGTACCAAGAAATTTGGAAGAGAGCTGCCTGGCCAACTGACTGCAAGTGATCCACATTTGCACTCAGTTCCATAGAAAGGTCACCCAAGAGAAGGCAGAAACTATTAAAACAATATTATTAATATCACATGTAATAAATTTTGCTGCTGCAATTAAAAAACTGTTGCAGCAATATAACTGTCAGACATGCAAGCTGGACTCAAAAGAGGATATAGACAGACGGATATGAATGCCGATGTAAGATAGACCTAGGAAGGCAGTAGAGGATATGAGAAAGAGTTTTATTTGTGTTTTATTGACTATTTGAAGGCATTCAACTCTGTGTGGATCACAAAAAACTTGGGATAACATTGGGAAGAATGGGCATTTCTGAACATTTATGGTTCTCATGTGGAACCTGTCCATGGGCCAAGAGGCAGATATTTGAACAGAAGGAGACAGAGGATTCCAAACCAGGAAAGGTGCATGTCAGGGTTGTATCCTTTCATCATAATGATTTATTTAATCTAGATGCTGAGAAAATAGTTTGAGGATCTCGACTATGTGAAGAGGAACACGGCTTCAGTCTTGGAAGAAGCACACGAATCATCTGCAGTACGCAGTTGACACATGCTTGCCTGATAAAAGCTGCCAAAGCTGAAGATCAAAGTATGGCTTACACCTCAATGTAAGAAAAAACCTTCTCAGCTGGACAAATAAACAACACTGTGGTAAACAGAAAGCATATAAAACATATTCAACATAGAACATACAGCAAACTATAAAAATATAGTCAAGTGGTTTGCTTTATTGGACCCACAAACAATGCTTGTAAAAGCACCATTCAGTAAATCAAAAAGATATTGCGTTGGGAAAATCTGCTATAAAAAACTCTTTGCAGTGTTAAAAAGCCAAATGAGACTTTAAGGACTAAGGCATGCTTGACTCCAATCATGGTGATTTTTTTTTCTTTTTAAATTTTATTTTATTGGGGGCTCTTACATCTCTTCTATCTATCTATCTATCTATCTATCTATCTATCTATCTATCTATCTATCTATCTATCTATCTATCATCTATCTATCTAGTCAAGCACATCTGTACATATGTTGCCATCATCTTTTTCAAAACATTTTCTTTCTACTAGAGCCCTTGGTATCAGCTCCTCATATTTTCCCTCCCTCCCCAACCTTCTCTCTATAGAACCCTTGATAATTTATAATTTTTTTTTAATATCTTACACTGACTGCTGTCTCTCTTCACCCACTTTTCTATTGTCCATCCCCCAGGAAGGGGGTCATATGTCTATCATTTTGATTGGTTCCCCTTGCTGCCCGCCCGCCCCCCTTACCTTCCTAGTTTCGCTACTCCCCTTATTGGTCCTGAGGCGTTTATCTGTCCTGAATTCCCTGTGTTGTGAGCTCTTTTTTTTTTTTTTAAAACATTTTATTAGGGGCTCATACAACTGTTATCGCAATCCATACACACATCAATTGTGTAAAGCGCATTTGTACATCATTCTCAAAACATTTCTCTCCACTTAAACCCCGGATATTTTTCCCCTCCCTCCCCACCCCCCCCTCCCTCATGAGCCCTTAATAGTTTATAAATTGGTATTTTGTCATATCTTGCCCTGTCCGACGTCTCCCTTCACCCACTTTTCAGTTATCTGTCCCCCAGGGAGGAGGTCACACACAGTTCCTTGTAATCGGTTCCCTCTTTCCTACCCATTCTCCCTTTACCCTTCCTGTTTCGCCACTCACACCACTGGTCCTGTAGGGCTCGTCCGCCCTGGATTCCCTGTATTTTTGTACCAGTGTATGTGTTCCGGCCTAGCCAGGTTTGTAAGGTAGAATTTCTTGAAGATAAACAAGCATCTAGCTGACAAGCAATAAAGCCCACGTGGAAGAAGCACACCAGCCCGTGTGATCATAAGGTGTCGATGGGTAAAGGTATCAGGCATCAAAGACCCCAAACAAAACAAAACAAAAAATCATATCAATGGGAATGAGGGGGAGGGCAGAGTCGAGACCCAAGGCCCATCAGTAGTCAATTGGACACTCCCTTCAGAAGGGCCACAAGGAAGAGATGAGCTAGCAGGTTGCAGTATAGCACCCAGGAAACACACAACCTTCCTCTAGTTCTTTAATCCTTCCCCCCTCCCCCACTATCATGACCCCAATTCTACCAACATGGCATTTTCAATCACTTCATATGCATATGAAAAATAAATGAATAAAAAAGGCCGCAGAAGGCTAGAGGCATTTGAATTACAGTGCGGGTAAAGAACACAGTGCTGGAAGTCCCACGGACTGCCAAAGAACCAATACACTCATCCGGGAAGTTCAGCCGGAATGCTCCCTAGAAAGGAGAATGGGACATGTTCTCAGGAGAGAGATTGTACTTTGGACATGTTCTGAGGGAGACCTTGAAGAAGGACATCACGGTCAGTGAAAACGAGGAAGACCTCGGAGAGCTGGCTTCCAAAATGAGTTCAAACAAGGAAGATTATGAGGATGGCGGGAGGCCAAGCCGTGCTTTGTATGACTGTGCACAGGGTCACTGTGAGTCCGCAGGACACCCTCTGTGCTTGGGAAACACAGGGCTCCACAGGCACGCGGAAGATCTGTTAGTGCACACGGTTTGCACTTCTCACAAGCTCCCTGATGACACCGATGGGGCGCTTCAAAGGACTTGGAGCATTACATTGGGAAGAGAAGTCAAGGAATAATCAAACTATCTGGAACCTTCAGGGTTTAATGCTTGAGTAAGAATTTTGAGAATGAGAAGTTAGTAAATCCAAATATTTCTTGAGTAAAACGCGAGCGTTAGCAGAACTATGACTTCGGCAGAGTTTGGAGCCGAATGAGACAAGAAAGGGAAACAAATCCGAGGGGATCCGATCGTTCCTTGAGAGAGCACTGCAATTTAATCTTTGTTTGATGAGTAAGGGCTTTTTATGCTTTAAATTCACTGGAACCAATCTTCCAGTTTGCATCCTGTGCTTAGGACATGGCTTGTTCTATCAGCTATCTCTGGACTGTCTCAGGATCCTCCCCATTCCATAGTTTAAAGGTCTGTTATTTTCTTTTTTCTGCCTGGGGAGTCTGCCACTCCTTCCTTTCCTGCCATCCCTATCTTCCCACACTCCATGGCTATCCCACTTTCCCCACCACGTCCACGCCCTTCACTTGAAGGATCCATGCTAATGCTCATCAGTGACCATGGGGCTTTATGGTTTCACTTCAGAGTGTCCACCGATCACTTTCCTCCTCTGAACACAGAATTTTCTAGGTCACATCACGATAGTCTTCACACCTATTTATGCCAATCTGGTTTGCATTTTTACATTTTTAAAAAGCTGAATTCATTTGAATGTAATCAGTTTATTTTACCAGTTGACAATTCACGTAGAATTAGGCCCAGACATGCATTATTTAAGTTACATTTTCACACATATAATAACACTGCTAAAAGGGCTATTTGCAAATTAGGAAGAGAAAGCTTTTATCGAATGTTACAATTCAAAGCAAAAGGAATAGCAAGATGCCACATGTTCCCCGAGCCATGACCCCTCGGCCCACCTCTCACATCAGCCACAGACGCAAAGACAGACAGTTCCGTATCAACTCACTCAGAAGCACAAGGTATCCTCTTCTACTGTCCACCTCAAGGGACACATCTCTTTCTCCTTTTCCCCCATGCAGATCCCAGCACTTCCAGGAAAGGAATGCCCTGAGAGCTCTTCACAACCAACGGGGATAAAAGCATAGTGATGGATGAATCTCTCATCACACACCGTCTAGACATCCTTCTGGGAGGCATCCTGTCCGTCTTTGGAGATCCCAATGGAACCAAGCTTGCATTGCCCCAGGAATGAGCTCATCACTCAAATTTGACCTCTCTTTCTCCTGTAATTGACTCCCCCCATTCTCTAACTCAATCTCTGAGATCACTTCCCATTAAGTTTCTTATACTCAAGCCATTTGCCTCAAGCTAATAACACAAAAACTCTGTAATTTTAATCTTCTTCTGATCTGATACAAAAACACAAAACCGAAACAAACTCATTGCCATTGAGTTGATTCTGATTCACAGCAATCCTAGAGAACTGGGTTTCCAAGGCTACATGCAACTCTTAAGGGGAGTAGAAACCTTTACCTTTATCCCCCAGGAGTGGCCAGTAGTTTTGAACTGCTGACTTGTGGTTAGCAGCCCAATGGGGCTCTTCCTCTGATTTGAAAAACTTAAATAATAATTGCAATTTACAATCAGTCTTACACCCTGTGTTAGTTTGGGTAGATTAGAGAAACAAATCCACAGAAATGCATATTAGAGAGAGCTTTATATAAAAGGTAACTATATGTGACCTCCTCCCTGGGGGACAGACAACAGAAAAGTGTGTGAAGGGAGACATCAGACAGGCCAAGATATGACAAAATAACAATTTATAAACTATCAAGGGCTCATGAGGGAGGGGAAAAATGAGGACCTAATGCTGGGGGTTTAAGTGGAGAGGAAATGTTTTGACAATGATGAGGGCAATGAATGTACAAATGCGCTTTACACAATTGATGTGTGTATGGATTGTGATAAGAGTTGTATGAGCCCCTAATAAAAAGATTTTTAAAAAAAGGTAAGTGGGCATTAAGAAAGCATCCCAATCAAGTCTAGTACAAGCCCAGAAGTCTGACATTAGCCGTATTCCAACACGGATCTACAGTCTTCCTCAAACTGACAAAATACCTGCAATAACCCCGACTGCAGGAGGAAAGCTGAATCAGTGAGTGTGTAAGCATCTCAGCGCTGGCAGTGGTCTCCACATGGCTGCTCCAGCACCCATGGCTGCATCCGGGTAGGTCCATGTGGCTTCTGCTCAGGGATGTCTTGCAGGCAGTCAGCCTTGCCAGCTGAGGCAGAGAACTAGCTAAGGCAGCTGCACCCTGGTGCGACCATCAGAGAGCAAGAGACAAGAGAACTAGAAAGGCAAGGCTCACTAGGCCATTCATCTCCCTGCCCTTCAATTATTGGCACAATAAACCTTAACTATCACACACCCCTTCTTTTGTCCCCCCTCCTAAAATATCATAATGAAACTAAATGAGTGAGAATTACAACAGTGCCTCTAGTGTTTTCATTACCCTTCTTAGCACACTTCGAACATGTTGAACAAGGCTCCATCCCTGTGCTCATGAATTCAAATTTGTACAATATTCTTGGAAAACATATCCAAAAAACCAAATAAACAAAACACGTAGGACTATTCCATCTGGTTCCATTATTCCATATTTAAAGTACAATATTTTTGTCTACAGATTTTGAAACTTGTATTTACCTTCTAAACTACTCTAGATTAATCACAACACAGAATAAATATATAAAATGCATCTGTTCCAGGTAAATAGGGACTAACAGAAACCCAATTTTAAGCTCAGCAGTCTGTTACCATGTCTGAAATGACAAGCTGGAAGTATTTTCTATTCACAGATGCCATGTCAGAGGGAGAAATTGTGTCCTACAGAGTGGTTCCGGAGCAAGCTATAGGATAGAGGAAGGGAGACATTGTGACCTTTGAATATCAATTTTCCATTTTTCTTTCTTCCCAAACAGAGAAAGATTCAAACTTTGTGGCATCTTTTCCTTTTTTAAACACTCGATGTCCCTCATGAGCGCTGATGCTCATCTGTTCTAGAAAACAGTAATATGAGCAAAGATTAGACAACTGGCCCGAAACAGAGACGGGCACCGAGGGCAGCGTAAGCACTACCCCGACAACCATTACATCCACTGATGGAGAAGAGGGTTGTATATAACGTGTACACGGGAGTGCTTCTGCCTGATGCTGTAGTTCGCTTTCAACCTAATAGCACCAACCCTGGGGCAGAGGGAGTCCCTCCACAGCAAGCAAACAAAAACAATTGGCAACAGTGGAATTTTTTTGGGAAAAATCTGTGCTGGAGTTTTCATAAAGGATGTCCAGGAAATTTCTGGCATACTCTAAGTAACTGCAAGTATTTTTTATTTTCACATCCCATTGATAACTTGTAGACATTAAACATAAACAATATAGGGACAGGACAGTGCCTGTCACAAACAAAAACTCAATCCATTTTCATTCCTTTCTTTTTACCTTCATTTCAAATATGTACTTTTTTATTGACTGCATTATAAAACAAACTATGTCTTATAAAAATAGTTTGCTACACGTCATAATGAACATCATGTTTTACATTTGGCAGACTTTATTTTTAATTTGGGGGAAATGATCTCCTGCTAAAACAGTAGTAGGAGTACTGACATAAGTCATGAGACAGCACCTTCAAATAGGAAAGTAAAGTTTGGTTTAGACAAGAGATAAAACAGCCAAAACCCAACAAATCCACCCTAGGAATAAATCCAGAGCTCTAAAAAGCTA
>NW_022111300.1:1890212-1896690 GCF_000313985.2 Echinops telfairi | reverse complement strand
CCCCACCGCCTTGGACATTCATCTTATTTGTGGGCTTTATTTTCTTCCACTTATGATTCGGTCTAATTTCACAGTGCTCTATAGCCCTTTGGGGTGGAGAAGACAATAGTGGAAGAGATGATCCCTTAAGCTAACTATGGCCAAGGTAACGTGTTCACTTAAGGGCTAAGGAGCTCTATAAATTCCAGAGAGAAATCTCTCAAGTCTGTAATTACTTCTTTAAAGAGGTTTCTTGGTTTATACTTGTCTCCTTACTGGAAAACATTGTAAACCAAAAGTCATCTAAATGCATATCCTGCTTTACAAAGACTAATGAGAACAGGAAATTAAGTGGCTTGTCTGAGGAGGCACGTTGGTAAAGCTCTGGGATGTGAACCTCAAGTTTGGCAGTCTGAAACCCCCAGCCAGCCACTTGTCGGTCGAAAGACCAGCCTTTCTACTCCCGTAAACAGTTACAGTCTCAGAAACACACAGGGGCAGTGACTTACGAGTTGAGGTCAATTAGGCAATGCAAAGGCAATACTAGCAATCCAAGTCTCCTCACTCTCATCATTCTTGTCTTTTTCATCTAATCATTTATTCTTAAAACATAGCCAATTACCTCTTTCACTTGAAGCAGCCTAGTTTCATTGAAATCTCTTGCTATATCTTGTTTTATGCTGTGCATTCAAAACAGAACTTGCTTCAAACTTAGAAATAAACCACAAGTGTTCTAAAACACCAGGACAAACAGCAAACCCTACTGAATCCTTTTTCTCTGGCATGATTTCCCAGCACGGGCCAACCCCTTCGTGGCACTGATGAAGCAGTTAGTACACAAGGCAAAGATGGAGCAAGCTCAGAGTTCCATTCTTCCTCAACAGTGGAAGAGAGGAGAGGATACTATTGGTAGAATGTAGATGCATCAAGAAGTGCAACAATTGAGCACCTTTGCACAACATTTCCATTTTTTTCTAGGAACAATTGCACATGCATGCAAAAGTGTGAAATACGGATTGTGGCATTTTGCATACAAATTGTATGTTCTTATGTTGGCCCTGTGCAGTACAACATGGATAGTAAAATTCATGGTATTGATGTAAATCTTAGAATTTTTTTTAACTTAAAACAAACAACAATAAACAGCAATTTTTTAAAAATATCTGAAAAATTAAGAGGGAGAGATTGTGAAAAACGGTGAATAGTTTTATACTTTCGTGACCCCGATATCCTGCTTTTTGGACCAGGGGACTGTATTTTCATCTTGCAATTTCAATTGCATCTGGCAATTTTTGTTGCCCTTAACATTCACCTGTGACAATAGACGGCAGTAATGAATCTAGCAAGTGCTTGTAGCATTACTTACTTATAGATTCAGAGTTGTAGAATTTTGGAAACAGACTTCTTACATCTGGAAATCTTTGGACAATTGCAACCTGAATTAATCTAACTTGTGTTCTTCAAATCTCCAAATGTCTTCTTCCCATCTCTACTCACTCTTTGGTCATGTACCTGACGCTACAAGTTGAAGGCAAACCTTTCTGAGAACTCTCCAACTTTTAAGTTCCCCCATTCAAAACTGCCAAACTCTCCCAGGAGGAGAAAACAGTCCAAGATAACGAGTTACTTTAAGTTGTGAATCATAAAGTTGCTTGACTCCTTTTCAAGAGCTGTTTACACTTGAAAGAAAAACAAAACCCCACCAGATCTTGGGCCTAGAATGCCCTCCAGATAGAAGGAAGAGAAGATGGAGTAAATGAAGTTACACACACCCTGCCAAAGAGTGGGTTCTACCAGATCCCTTCATCTTCCTTCCTCTCGGAGGCTGGTGGGTTTGAACTGTCCACTCTGTGATTAGCAGCCGATGCTTTTACAAGTTCCTTCGTGTATACCAGAACACAACAGTTGTTCTTTTCCCCCTAGTCAATTGAAATGGCTCTTTCGATCATGCAGTACAAGAGGGCTTCAAAAATTCCTGAAAAACATGGAGTTGAAAGCCCACCTTGCAATCCAGAGGACGCACCGCCGTCATGCTTCCTAGAAGTCAGGACAGCTTGATTGTTCTCTCACCTACTTTTGTCATGTTACCAGGAGAATCAGTCCCTGGAAGAATACGCCATACTGGGTAAGGTAGCAAAACCCAAACCAAACTCACTGCCATTAAGGCGATTCCATATGATCAGTGACCCAATAGGACAGCATAGAACTTGGACAGTGGGTTACCTAGACTGTCTCTCTCTAAGGGAGAAGAAAGCCCCACCTTTCTCCATTGGAGCAGCTAGCGGTTTTGAATTGCAGATTTTGTGGTTGGCAGTTCAATGAGTAACCACTATGCTATTAGGGCTCCTCTGGCAAACTGGAAGGGTGGTGTGGAAGAGGAAGCTCCTTAATGGGATGAGGAGCCCTGGTGGTGTAGTGGTTATACACTGAACTGCTAACTTCAAGGTCAGCAGTTAGAACCCACTAGCCCCTCCGTGGGAAAAAGACAGGGCTTTCTACTCCCACAAAGATTCACAGTCTCAGAAACTCACAGGGGCAGGTCTACCCTGCCCTACAGCCTCACTAGGAGCCGGCATCAACATGACGGCTGGGAGTTTGGTTTTTGTTCTCTTAATGAAGTGAATTCACACCATGCTGCAAACATAGGCTAGAACATACGAGGCATGAGGCTAGTGAAGGGCCCGACAGTGGGCAGAGGGTAACACTGAGTGTGAGCCAACCTGATGTCCCCGAGCAATAACGACAACCAACAGCTACAACATAATATCCGGTGTATTTCCTGTCTCTGTGGTGTTTCCCTACAGGAGTGAACTTAAAAGGATGGTGCTACTTGCACACTTATGCTCTCATACATAGGTATCCTGTGATTTTTGAAAGTTCACTTTATGAAAGCTCACTTTTATGGAAGATTTACATTCGTACTTCATTTCCTTAACTAAAATGTATGCTAAGAGGTCTTTTTTGTTTTATGAAAAAAAGGGACAAAGCAAAAGCAGCACCCAGCATTTATTTTGCAATGAACATTTATTTTGCAATGAGCTCATCAGTCCCCACCTGCCCACCCCGACCCCAGCAAGGAGAGCAAGCACAAGCTCCTTCCAAGGCAAACAAATGCAGCATCTCAACATCAAGCTACCAGGCTTTGAATTGCATCTGGGTTATCTTAGTAGGTTATCTGGGGGGTTTGGAGAATGCTCAGGAATGTTAGTCAGCAATTAATATTAATTGCTTCTTGACTTCACATCATAGGCTTCTAACCTAGAAAAGGTCCACTTTCAGGATTTGTAGATAGAAACCTGTGAGTCAGAACTTGATGGCACTGCCTTATTTTCCTGGGTCTTGCAATTGTTTCCCCTCATATTTTATAGTGTAACATCACTACTTTTCTATTCATCTTTATCAATGCACAATATTTGAGTTTTCATTCTCTGACAGGTTTCCACCTTTCTACAGCCTCTGAGTTTCAAAAGGTGTACTGTAGTTAACGGGAGTTCTTTCTGTCCTACTGTTCAATTAGTTGGTCATTGGTAGTGCCTCTTAGCCTCGGGAATTTGGTTAAAAGGCATTCTACGCAGAAAGGTTACGGACTACTCCCACATCAACTCACTTCTCTGCTAGCAAGATGATCTGGGGCTCCTGTGTGACCAGAAGTTGTGCAATGGCTTATTGCGATATCACAACCGCTGCCTGTTAAACCTGGCCCCCTTAAGATATTTGACAATGTTCAGTGTGCTATTTACCAATATATTTTAATCCATGTGGCAGATTAATTGACCCATTTTTTCAATGTAATTTTTTGGTTACAAGACATGACCATTTCCTGTAAACAGGAATAAGCTGGATACATTGTGATATTTCTTGTTGGTACTTATTGGGAAAACTCAGTTCTTACAATTGCACAGTATTTATTTCCTTACTGAATTTCCATTGCTTTTTCCTCATATGCCGAACTCTTCTCCACATGTCCCATGGGATATTTTGAGTGCTCTGGATGATCTCGATGGGCATAATAAAAAAAGCTACATTTTTTCAATTGGGTCATTATATGCCCGATATTGCTCTGAGTACACTGGGTGGATAGTTCCATTTAAAATCCATAATAACTATGTCTTCATATTGATATCATTTTATAGATAAAGAAACAGATGACAGACATGATACAAAACTGACCGTATGATTGCAGCTGGCAAGTGAATATGCCACTGTTCAAACCTGGGTAGCTCCTGACCACTCAACTACGACTATATCGCATCTCCTAACATGTGCTGCAGGCCAACTATATAAACTCATTTTGCATAAATTCATCTTTACTCACCTATCAGATTCCTTGATACTAATCTACTTATAAGTCTTCCTAAGCTTACAATGTCCCACTAATTTTAAAATAAATGAATTACTCCTGTTAGATATTATTATTCTATTATACAGATGCCTAAATTAAGCAAAAAAATAAAATTAAGTTACTTGGCTAAAGCCTTAAAAAATGTCAGAGCCTAGCTGTAAACTTGACCCTTTCCATCATTTTGGTACGTTTTACTCTTCCGTATCAGATTTAGTTTTCCTTTCTTCTTAAAAATAAATTTTTCATGCCAAATTTTTTCCCAGCCCGAAGCCTTTAAAAAAAAATAAAGTTGGTAATTAGTTCATGTTTTAGAGCCAAAGTATTAGTTGCCAAAGAGCCCAAAGTTTTAGTTCCAAGACGGCAATATGCCAGTTGGCAATGCTGGTTCTACGGCCACATACCGCAACTTTCTTCATCTTTCCAAATCCGTGCTGCTCATTGTGAATCGCCGAGTTCTGCATTCTCATACTTGCCCTGGACTTTACCATTCATCAAATCTAATTTCTTCATTTCATGGATTAGGAAAGCACAGGGGCTAAGTGTCCTACCAGTAAATTAAGATTAGAGTTGGCTCAGTAATTCAGCTTTAGGGACACTAAATGCAGGGTCTACATCCCATACTACAAAGGCATGTCTCTTAAACCTGTCTGAATTCAGCCTATATTGAGGGCTACTATGCGCCCCACACTGTTCTCGGTGCTGCAGTGAGGGCAGCTCCTAATGAGAAAAAAAGATGTCTCCTCTCACGGAGCGTTACAGTTTTGTTTATTATGACACAAGGTAATGAATTTTTGAATTATGAAATATGATATGTTTACATTTTATCTTATCGCACATAAAAAGCAATTATTTAAAAAGTACAAACAACACATTGCATTAGGAAAATCTGCTACATCAGACCTCTTTGAAGTGTTGAAAAGGAGATTACCTTAAGGACTAAGGTGTATTGTCAATTGTATCATAGGCATGTCAATTGCTTCACTGAATATTGAAAATATAAAGAGACTAAATATAAATATATTTAAATTAAATTATTAAATTAAATATGTAAAATGAAATATAAATATAAAGACTAAAGAAGAATTGATGCATTTGAATTCTAGGCTGGTAAAGAATATTGAAAGTCCTGTGGACTGTGGAAAGAAGAGACACCTGTCTCAGAGGAAATACTGCCTAGTCCTTGGCCAGAGTGCTCTTCAGAAGCAAGGATGGCGAGGCCTCATTTCATCTTCCATACTTGGGACGTGTTGTAAGGAGAGCTCAATCCTGGCAGCAGGACAAAATGCCTGGGCATTGGAAGGGCAGCAAGACAGAGGGAGGGCTTCAACAGACGAGTGGACACAGAGGCTGTAGCGATTGGCTCCAATGTAACAAGTGGGAGTCGGCCCAGGGCTGGGCAGCATCGTGCTCTGCTGTGTGAGGGGCTCTGGGTTGGAGTCAACTCAGTGGCATCCACCAGAAATGACAACTTAAAATATGGAAGATCCAAAGCGACAAATCTCAAAGAAGGAAATTATTCTATCTACAGTCTTGCATATATAATTAGTCTGAACTAATGAAAAATCATTCTCAAATGGGGGAATCAATCACAATGATTGACATAGAACACCACCACCACACTTGCCCTGGTGGACAAACAACAGAAAAGTGGGTGAAGGGAGGCAGTAGACAGTTTAAGATTTGAAAATAACAATAATTTATAATTCATCAAGGTTTCATGAGGAAGGGAGGGAGGGAAACAAGAGGAGCTGGTATCAAAGGCTCAAGTAGAAAGAAAATGTTTTGCAAATGATGATGGTAACATATGTACAAATGTGCTTGACATAAGGGATGGGTGTATGAATTGTGACAGCTGTAAGAGCCCCCAATAAAATGATTTAATTAAAAAAAATCATTCTCAAAAGCTCCTGAGCCAAGTTAATTACAACTATAATTAAGTAAATAATCTGAAACCCCCAATTCCAGTTTAACTTTTTGAATTTGATATACGTGAAGTTTTTTTTACTTAGGTATATTTTAATCAAAATATATCAGGGTAGTGGGAGCAGGGAGGAAACATTTAGGAATCAGAGGAAAGTTGTATTTCTCCTTGTTGTTACATCGCACCCTGACTGGCTCTTCTCCTCCCCGAGACCCCTCTGCAAGGGGTCTCTAGTG
>NW_022111300.1:1854635-1889513 GCF_000313985.2 Echinops telfairi | reverse complement strand
GACCTAATGTTGGGGGTTTAAGTGGAGAGAAAATGTTTTGAGAATGATGTACCAATGCGCTTTACACAATTGATGTGTGTATGGATTGGGATAGCAGTTGTATGAGCCCCTAATAAAATGTTTAAAATAAAAAATATATACATATCAGGGAAATTACCAAAAGAAATTTATTTTTTCCTCTAAATCGAAGCACAACCTCTTCCTCTGACCAATACTTATTATAATAACGTGACAAAAATGAGCTTTTGGTCACAACAGGGAGCTGTGTTATTAGTCTGAGTGGAAACAACCACCCTACAGCTATGTAATAGTGGAAGACAAAAAACAGTGCAGTCTAAATACTATACTAAGCATATTCTTTACTTACAATATTTTGCAATGCCTACATCATTATCTGAAATAATTAATGCTTTAAAAATATTATATAGTGTGTTTTGAATGATTATAACAGATGCCTTAATTACGTTCACAATAAATGCTTTTTAGTCTAACTTTCCCACAAGTATCTTGAGCAAAGGAGGGTGGTTGCATGTCTCGGAATGATGCTGCCACTGAGAAAAAACGCAGACATGCCTCCACTAATGTCCATCAAGAGGAAGACATGACAAACGAAGGGATGAGTTTCTAAAAAAGATAAATTCATAAAGATTCGTCTTGCTCATAACCCTTCAAAAGATGCTGTGTATGCATTTTCTAAAACTCATATATCCAGTCTTGAGAAGTGTATTTTCATTGATCATGAAGTCTTTATCTGGTAATTTTGAAGGGCAAATTTATATCGCTTTGTATTCAAATTAAAAAAATTCTACGGGAAGCCAGGCATTCAAGAAAAGTCTAAAATATATGCAATTACAGTTGAACTCTACTGTACTATTCATATCACTTGGTATTCTTATAATACCATAAGAGTAGCTGGTGAACAAAACACGTGTCAGGGGACAGGATGAGCTGATCGATATGATCTCTCTCACGGCTACCATCAAGCCGACGCTGGCTCATATCAACTCGATAGGTCGATAGAACTTCCCCATGAGTTTCCAAGATTTTAACTCTTTTTTTTAAAACTATTTTTATTAGGGGATCATACAACTCTTATCACAATCCATACATATATCAATTGTGTAAAGCATATTTGTACATTCATTGCCCTCATCATTTTCAAAATATTTGCTCTTCACTTAAGCCCCTGGCATCAGGTCCTCATTTTCCCCTTCCCTCCTTGCTTCCCCCTCCCTCATGAACCCTTGATAATTTATAAATTATTTTGTCATATCTTGCCCTGTCTGACATCTCCCTTCACACACTTTTCTGTTGCCGTCCCCCAGGGAGGAGGTCACATGTAGATCCCCCTTTCCGGTTCCCCCTTTCCAACCCACCCTCCTTCTACCCTCCCAGTATCGCCACTCACACCACTGGTCTTGATGGGATCATCGCCCTGGATTCCCGGTGTTTCCAGTTCCTATCTGTACCAGTGTACATCCTCTGGTCTAGCCAGACTTCCAAGGTAGAATTGGGATCATGATAGTGGGGGTGGGTGGGGAGGAAGTATTTAGGAATTAGAGGAAAGTTGTATTTTTCATCGTTGCTACACTGCACCCTGACAGGCTCATCTCCTCCCCAAGACCCTTCTGTAAGGGAATGTCCAGTGGCCTACATATAGGCTTTGGGTCTCCACTCTGCACTCCCCCCATCATTTACTATGGTAAGATTTTTTGTTCTGATGATGCCTGATACCTGATCCCTTCGACACCTCGTGATCGCACAGGCCGGTGTGCTTCTTCCATGTGGGCTTTGTTGCTTCTTAGCTAGATGGCCGCTTGTTTACCTTCAAGCCTTTAAGACCCCACCGCTATATCTTTTGATAGCTGGGCACCATTAGCTTTCTTCTCTACATTTGCTTATGCACCCATTTGTCTTCAGCGATTGTATCAGGGAGGTGAGCACACAATGATATGATTTTTTTTGTTCTTTGATGCCTGATAACTGATCCCTTCAGCACCTCATGATCTTCCATGTGGGCTTTGTTGCTTCTGAGCTAGAGATGCTTCTGAGCTTGTTTACTTTCAAGTCTTTAAGACCCCAGACGCTATGTCTTTTGATAGCCGGGCACCATCAGCTTTCTTCACCACATTTGCTTATTCACCCGCTTTTTCTTCAGCAGTTGTGGTGGGAAGGTGAGCATCATGAAATACCAGTTTAATAGAGGAAAGTACTTAATAAGCAAAATGCTCAGATTGAAATGAAAAAAAATCAGCCATCATACCAAGAATTAAAAGAGTGACAATTTGAATGAGAAAATGGCTATTAACTGATAGCAACTTAATGACAGGGATTTTAAACAGCCATCATTAAAGTATTCTTGGCAAAAAAAATATAAGTTCAAAAAATAGTCAAATGCAAATTATATGATTACAGTACTAAACAATAGAATGAACTTTTTTTTAAAAAAGAAAAGGGACTTGCTAGAGGGACTCAAAAGAATAATGGAAATGCCACAATATAGAATCAGTAAGCAACCATACCAAACCACAAACCAGACCCATCACCCCTGAGCCAATTTCAATTCCTAACAACCCTATCATAGGTCTGAGTAAAACTACTCTTTGGATTGTAGGACTTTAGATCCTCACAGGAGCAGACAATCTCCCATTTCTCTTACAGAGCAGTAACTGCTGGGTCTGAACTGTTAAGCTTGCAGTTAGCAGCCCGATGCATAAGCCTCTACATCACCAAGGTTCCTACACTCCTAACACAGCCACATGGACTTCTTCTAATCTGAGCACAGAGAGAAAACAAAATTTAATAAAAACAGGAAAAGAGGGTTACACAATAACAAAAGACACAGCAACTGTATCATGAGAGTTCATTCCAGAAGGAGAGGAGGAGATTGGAAGAAATCATTTTTAAATAAATAATGTTCAGATACTTTCTGTCACTTGAAAGTGCTGAAACAACAAGAATTCCAATGAATATTAGCTATATTAAATCTAGTAATAAACACTACTAGAGAAAAAAGGAACATAGCATAACAAACAAGGCATGTCTTAAATGTATATATGTCAATAACAGCCATCCTACAGAGAACAGAGTAAAGTCAATTAAGGCAGATGTTGTTAGTTAAAATGCAATACCTAACCATTTGCTCTCCCTTTTAGCCCATTTTAAAGTTATTTCAGTTTTCAATATCCTCTGCTTTCTCTCTGATTGAGATTATTATGATCTTGTTTGTTTGCTTCGTATGATTGTTTTTGTATTATTTTCTTTCTGTGTAATTCAGGAGAGGTAGATCTTTAGAGACGTCATTGGATAGGAGCCGGGCCAGGGCAGCTGGGGGTAAATGAGGAGCTAACAACAATGACCATGACAAGAAAATGTTCTGATATCCATTGTGATGATGATTCCACATATCTGCCTAATATGATTGAATGATTAAGCTGTAACCATACATGTAATTATATGATATGTGTCAATAAAAGTATTAAAATAGCTTCAAAATTCATAAATCAAAAACGATAAGCTGCAAGGTGAAATAGAAAATCCATAATTATAGGTAAGAACTTAGCACCTCTTCTCATCAATTGACAGAATGACTAGAAAGAATATAAGTACACATGAAGATCTGAACAACACAATAAAAACCAGAATCTAATGTATATTTAGAGAACAGAATCGAACCGATTTGCTTTCTCAGCTCTCATTAACCATAAATGATGAGATCCTGCACCACAAAACAAAATTTAGCAAAATTAAAGGTCTTGAAATCATACACAATTAGTTTTGTCAACAGTGTAATGAAATTAAAAATTAAGTATAGAAAGATAACTAAAAATCTTTAAAGATAGGGAAATTATATAGAATTGTGACTTAATTTCCCCATCTTTAAAGATTTTTAGTTATCTTTCTACAGTTAATTTTTAATTTTATTGTAATATATGGATAGGGAAATGAATGAAATGAAAATCCAAAATATGTGAGATGCAGCTAAAGCACTATAGAGAAAGGACTTTATAGTACTAACCGCTTACCCTAGAAACTACTAACGGTCTCAGATCAATAGCTTAGGTTCCTACTAGAAAAAAATAGAAGAAAAATATGAGCAAAATAAGCCCAAGAGCAAGAAGAAAGAAAGAAAAGATCAGAGAAGCTATCAATAGAATTGAAAAAATGGTAAAACAATGGATAATTCATCAAGTGAAATGCTGCTTTCTTGTGGGGGGACGGAGACAATGAAATAGATAAAATTCTAGCAAAACTGAAAAAGTGAGTAAAAGAAAGATTCAGATAGCCAGTGAAGGTTGGAATTGGAGATAGTACTTATATCTTTCAACTATTAAGATTTTAATAAGGAAATGCTAGAATATGTATGCTAAAAATTTGACAATTTAGAAGAAATTTATCTATTCCTAGTAAGCCAAGAAAGAAAAAGAAACTACCCAACCCATCAAGATGAAATAGAAAGTCTGAATAGTCCTATTGCCACTAAATAAACATAATTCATAATATAAAATAGCTTGAAAAGACCCAACAAAGCCAGGTTGGTTCACTGTATACATTATACCATACATTTACAGAGACATTCACATCAATTTTCAGAACCTCTTCTACAACATTTAATATACCATGGAAATACTAGTCATTGCATTAATGCAGGAAAGAGATTAAGAGTGTACCGATTGCAAATGAAGAAAAAACAATTTCCAACTGATTTTGGAAGCTATTTTACCCAGATACTAAAACTATGCAAAGAAAACACCAAATAAGAAAATTACAAATTCATATACTTCGTGAATTTAAATGCAAACATCCTCAACAAAATATTAGCAAATTGAATCCGACGAAGTTTAGAAAGAATTATACACTATGAAAAAGTGGCAAAAGTTGGTTCAGCATTCTAAATCTAGTCAATATCATCTAATGTATAAACTAAAATGTCATATAGTCATATCATTAGGTAGTGAAAAGTATCTAGCATATACTTCTGATTCTAATGCTCAGCAAGCTAAGAATCAGAAAATTTTACCTGATAAAGTAATCAACTTGATAAAGAATCAACTCAAAGAACATACATAAAAAATTGTACAACTAATGTCATAATTAAATACAGACTGCTTTCCTTCTAAGGAAATGATGCATTGAGCTGCTAACTGCAAGGTTACTGGTTCAAACTCATCAGTTGCTCTACAGCAGAAAGAGGAGACTATTACTACCATTACTGTTAAAATCTTGGAAACCCAAAGGGGCAGTTCTATTCTGTCCTAGTTGGTTGATATGAGTCAGAATTGATGGCTATGAGTTTGGATTTTTTCCCACTCTTAATATCAGCATCAGACAAGGATGTCCACTTTAACCGCTTTTTATTCAATATACAATGGAAGTTACAACCACGCTATTAAGGCAGGAAAAATAAATAAAAAGGATACAGATTGAAAATGAGAAAATAAAACTATTTTGGAGATAACATATTATTCACATTAAAAATCCTAAGGTTCTATCCCAAACCCTTAGAACTAAGGGATTTCAGCAAGGTCAAAGAAACAAGATTCACAGAGAAATATCATTCACAATTCTATAACACTGGACCCAGGTATATGAAAGTAAAAGCATAATGCTATATAAAATTACTGGAAATGAAATAAAATTAAATACTTAGATAAATAATTAAGAACAAATGTATATTTTGAAAGTTACAAAATACTAATGAAAACATCAAAGAAAATGACAAATTGGGAGGCATACTGCATCAATAAAATAAAAGACAACACAGTAATTATAAAATTTCTCTCATATTGACCTTGGTTTAATGCAATTTTATAAAAATCTGCCAAGCTATTTTGTAAACATAAAGAAGTTTTCTTTTACAGTTTATATGGAAAAGAACAGGAACTAGAATAGCTTGCATACTTTTGACCAAGAAGAAAAAATATGGTGAAATTTATCTATTCATTATTGACTTCCTATGTAGTTACAGTAATTAAGACAATGTAGCATTGGTGAAGGTATAGAATAGAGGACCAGAAACAAATTCACCTATGTATGCTAATTGATTTTTGACAAATGGAGGAAAGATAAACTTTGGAGCTAGTGCTGAAACAATTGATTACCCATAAGCAATATTAATAATAATAAACAACCCAAATCTTACATATGATATAAAATTGAACTCAAAATAGACCATTGAGTCAAATATAAAGCTACTAAACTTGTAGAAGAAGAAATATCAGAAAATATCTTCAGGATCTTTATAATCAATCATGGAGGTTTTAGACAACACTCAACGAGCAATTGGTAAAATAAAAAATAGATAAAATGCACAGCTTCAAAATTATAAACTGATGTTCTGTGAAAATCTATGTAAAGGGGAAAAATGATAAAATATGGGAGAAAACATTTGTAATTCACCTGTCCAATGAAAACGAATGTCTATACTACAGAAAATATTCTCTGATCTCAACAGTACTCGAGTAATTAAATTAGGGAATCATCAAAAGCTTTGAATAGATATTTCACCAAAGATGATATACAGATTGAAATAAGCACAGAAAAAGTAGTTCGACATCACTAGCCATCAGGGAAATGCAAATTAATAGCACAGTATCATTACACACTTTTCAGAATGCCTGTAGCAAATAAGAGAGACAACCACAAATGCTGACGAGGTGCAGCGGAGCAGAATCCACTTGGCTGTGGGCAGGGAAATCCGGGTAGTCACTGTAGAACACAGCCTGGCGGTTTCTTATAAGACTAAGCATGGAAGTACTGCTCTTGATTATTCAATCTAGAAAAAACTATTGATTCTGTTCACAAAAAAACTATATATCATTATTTACAGTCATTTATTTGAAATAACCAAAAGCTGAAAAAAATTCAGGTGTCCTTCATGAAGTAAAGAACTAAGGAAACTGGTATACGCACGTCATGTGATACTACTCATGAAGAAGTGTTAATGTGCGTTACAACTTGGATGAATCCCATGGGAATCATACTAAGTGAATAAAGTAAATCCTAGACAATTACACATAGTAGTATGATCCCATATGTATAACTTTTATGAAATGATAAATTTATAAACATGGAGAACAATTGCACATCCACAAGCAATAATGACAATAAGTACCAACCGAAGCCATATATATATACGTGTGTGTGTATACATATTCTATAGCTTCCAGGGTTGCAAAACAGGGTGTTGGAAAGTGAAATGGGAGGGATGTGGGTGGTATAAAAGGACTTCATGAGGGATCTTTGAGTGGGCTGAACTATTCTGTCCTTTTTTGCAAGACTATATGCACAAATCTATGCATGTGATAGATTTGCATGGGACTAAATACACACACACATATACACACATACATGCACATAAACATGCACAAACAATTATACATAAAATAAATCTGAATAGCATTGTTGGATTTCATTAATGTCAATTTCCTGGTTGGGATATTGTATTATGCTTTTTTTAAATGTTATCATTAGGGTAACTGTATGTGATATCTCTATATTACTTCTTATAACTGTATGTGAATCCATAATTACCTCGGTAAAATATTCAATGAAAAGGACGTTTAGTTATTTCTATTTCCAATGTAGCATGTAATGATCACAAATTTACTCTATGTTGATGGTTTGAACTTTGATTTCTTTCTTGGATAATATATACACACATGTATTATTTGTAATATAAATATATCATTTTAACTTGGAAACAGCTCAGTTGGCACCATCTTTTATCAATAGGAACAAATTACTTTAGATCTTAAGAACAAATGATCATATATTAGTTGTGTTCAAAAAAGAGAGCCTCACTTCTGGAAAATAAAAAATATTCATCATTTATATAGCCCCTCGATGTCATTGGCCTAACTGCTGACTGAAAACTTGGTTTTCAAAAAAAAAAAGAAAACTTGGTTTTCCAAGTTCACCCAGATGCACTCTGGAAGAAAGTCCTGGTGATCTACTTCAAAACAGCAAAGCAAACCCCCCCACCCCCAAACAAAACAGTCACTGAAAATCCTGTGAAGCACAGTTCTACTCTGGACATGAGATTGCCTTGAGTTGACAACTGGTTCATTGGCATGACACTAGGTACCATTTACATATAGTGCCTTTGTTGTGCATCTATTTTCCAAATAGTTTCATTCCCTCACTATCCTGATCTCAATTCTTAAAAGAAAGTTGGTTTCCCCAAGGAGAATGAAAGCTCACCTTGTTAAATTCCCAAGAGCATTTTCATTCCAAAATGCTACTTGTCTACCACAAGAATGTAAGATGTTAGTAGGAACAATGGCATGCAGAAAATAGACAGATTAAATGAATTCTTGTATTTCCTGCCCATTTTTTCTGTAAACCCCAATACATTAGAGTCTATTAAGATGTTATAAAATCAAAGTATCTTTAATCTGTTAGTTTTGCAAACATACCATACTTTGAGGGGAGAGCACTGCGTGGGGTTGCAGTTTTTGTTCTTTTTTAAAGCTGTGTTTTTTAAACAACTCATTTAAACCTTTATCTCAATGTCTAAGGTGAAGGAAGCATAAGTTTAGAAAGGGAACCTGTTCTCCCTCCCTCCCTCCTCATCACACTTTACAATCTCAGGATTATTCTCTGGCAAGGGGGATAAAGGTCCACTCACTAAACCTTGCACTCACCTCGTCTGTAATTTTAGAATCAAATAAAGGCAGCACAAGGAAACACACATAGAAACGGGCCTGTCAGGAAACATTGTAAGGTTTAGGCAACAGTTGACAGAGGATGGCTTAGAACACACGGGTCGTAGGTTTGCTGGCTGGAAATGGTAAGATTCTATACATGTTTTAAAGGCAAAGCCAGGAAAGTTTGCTCTTTTGTGCGTGTGTTTGTTTGTACTAATTTATTTTATTTTTGTTATTATTGAGAGTATCCACAGGTGCTAATTTATTTCATTTTTGTTACTATTGAGAGTATCAACAGGTGCCTAGACACCAATTCATGTATAACTCAATGACATAGATTATACTCTTTAAGTTTCTCCCCTATTAACAAGATCTCCCGGTCGGCTAAATTTCCCATCTAATCTTTCCAGTTGTAGCTGTCAATCTGATCCCATAGAGAGGGATCATAAGAGAATACAGCAGTGATTCTCAACCTTCCTAATGCCGCAACCCTTTAATACAGTTCCTCATGTTGTGGTGACCCCTAACCATAAAATTATTTTTGTTGCTACTTCATAACTGTAATTTTGCTATTGTTATGAATCATAATGTAAATATCTGATATACAGGATGTTTTCATTGTTACAAATTGAACATGATGAAAGCATAGTGATTACTCACAAAACAATATGTAATTATATACTGTGAAATATTTATTTCTAATTTATTTCTAACAGAAAATAAAGGGGAAGGGAGATAGCAGTCGGTGTGAGAGATGAAAATAATAACAATTTACAATCTATCAGGGAGTTATAAGGGTGGAGGGCGGAGGGGGAAAAAAAGAGCCAATACCAAGGGTTCAATAGAAAGTAAATGTCTAGAAAAGAATGAAGGCAGCATATGAACACACATGCCTGATTCAATTGATGTATGGATTGTGATAAGAGTTGTACAAGCCCCCAATAAAATTATTTTTTTAAAAATCTTAAAAATATTACCAAACAAAAAACAAAACAAAACAAAAACCTACTGGAGCCAGAGACTGGAAATGAGAACCCCAGATGGAAAAGTAAAACAAGTTAGGGTCTGAAATAGTGCTGCTGCTGTTGGAACTGAATGAGGACGGGATCTGAGACAGTTGATCAGTTGGAGATGAGATCTATGGGAGAGAGGACACTTGAGTAACCCCCAGACATCTGGCTTGAGACTTTAGGTAATGGTCAGGCAAAGAATGGGAAGATGAATCAATTGGCAAATACAAAGATACATGCAGCTAGGTAGCAATCACGATTCCACATTCTATGGGGATGAGTTTAAACAGAAGACAAGCCCATGGATCGAGCAGCTATCTGGGAAAAGGCTGGAATGAATAGTGACGGTAGGAATACACTGCTGCATGCGTGACAAAGTGAGTATTGCAGGAGTGAGCAGGGAGCCCCCTAGGTGATGTAGCAAGGTTGGAAATGCCACCAGAATAGGCAAAATGCTCAATTCCATTTTTAAATCTTCAAGTTCTATTGTGCAATCTTGTATAGCTCATCTAAAAGCACTTAATGCTTTAAATTAGAATAATATGACTTAGTGCTCTTCCAAATATTTTCCATGGAAACGAATATTTCAAATTACTTTGCAAATCTTGAAATGGCAGAATCAAGTTCACTCAGCGATTACATTGTATTTTTTGCTCTTGATGCAGAGATAAGATTCAGAATGCACAAATCATGAGGGTAAGTTTCTTCTTGCGTTTTCATTGAGGTCTGATTCTAATTATATCAACATCTTAAGAGCAAGAGTATAGATAGAATCAAAGCATACTGTCATCAGGCAGACACCGACTCACAGTGACTTTATGGAACAGAGTAGAACTGCTTCATTGGGTTTCCGAGACTAAATCTTTACAGACGCACGGCTTTAGCTTTCTCCTATGGAGTCACTGGTGGGTTTGAACCACCAGCCTTTTTGATGGCAACCCAACAGTTAACCTGCTGTGCCACCAACGTTGCTATATAGAACATATCATATTGTGTGTGTATTTATATGTGTGTGTGTGTATGTAATCAAAGCAACAAACTTACTGCCATCAAGTCAATGGTGACTCATGGTGACCCTTATGGGTTTCTGAGACTGCCTACAGGAGTAGAGAGCCCTGTCTTTCTTCCACGCAGCTGCTGGTGATTCAGAGCTGCCGACCATGTGAATAGCAGCCCAACATGTAACTACTTTGCCACCAGGGCTCCTATATCATATTATATTATGCGATAAATAATTATGTATATATGTATTATATCATCATAAATTAAATGTTGAGTTTATTTGTATTTTGAAGTTCTTTTCAGATATTTTCTACCAAGATGAAAATATCTTTTATTTTAGAATATAAGCGATTTATAACTTGCATATAAGAGGGTAAGTAAAAGTATTTCAACACTATCATAGACAGCTTCATTAAACACATACATCAAAATCTGTAGCTGCTGTTTCTGTCACATAGCTCCCATCTGGGTCTATAGAAGTCTCTCATCAATGTTTCTCGATCTCTAACCTTTCTCCAAGGAATCCTGCACTCTTCTATTTATGCCATTTTAAAAGGCATGATCCTTTCTGACAATGAATGCTATGCCATTCCTCTAGATGGTGTTACTCCAAACTTAGTAAATCATTATCATTTTCTTATCAAAAATGGCCAATAATGGTCCATTTCAGCTCACTAATGCTAGGATATCGATCTCCATGTGTTCCTTTTCATTTTTGATCACCTCTAATTTTCCTAAATTCATACTTTTCACATTCCGAGATCATCAATCACATATCAAGAGCCCTCAGACCTGAGGGGCGCATTAGCTGGCAGTATCTCTGACAACATCTCAAAACCACATTTGATGCATGGAACACTAATGACAGAAGACCTGAAGAGTGTGGGAAGACATCAAGGCCATCATTCTACAAGAAAGTGAAAGGAACTTTTTTTTTTAAGACAGGAAATAAATAAAAGACCAAAGTAAATATCAGAAGAGACTCTGAAACTTGCTATTAATCGTAAAGTAGCTAAAGCAAGGATGAAGTAAAAGAGCTGAGTAGAAATTTTAAAGGGCAGTTCCCGATGACAAAGTCAAATATTACAATAAAATGTGCAAGGACCTAGAACTAGAAAACCCAAAGGGAAGAACAAGCTCAGTTTATCTGAAACTGAAAGCACTCAAGAAAAAATCCAAGTTTCGATTTGCAATTTTGAAAGATTCTATAGGCAAAATATTGAATGATACAGGAAGTATCAAGAGAAGATGGAAAGAATATACGCATGCACTTTACCAGAAAGAACTAATCCACATCTCACCATTTCAGGAGGTAGCATATGAGTAAGAAGCAATGGTGCTGAAGAAAGAGGTTCAAACTGCACTGAAAGCATTAGTCAAACACAAGGCACCAGGAATTGACTGAATACACATCAAAATGCCTCCAAAAGCTGAAGAAGGGCCGGAAGTACTCACTTGTCAATGCCAAGAAATTTGGAAGACAGCTACTGGCCAACTGACTGGAAGAGATCCATATCTGTGCCCCTTCCAAAGAAAGGTGACCCAAGAAAGTGCTCACACTGTAGACCATTATCATTAATATCACATGCAAGTAAAACTTTGCTTAAGATCAACTGACAATGGTTGCAGCAGTACATTGACAGGCAGTTGCCAGAAGTTCAGGACTGATTCAGAAGAGGGCATGGAACAAGGGATATCAGTGCTGACATCAGATGAATCTTGACTCAAAGCATAGAATACCAGAAAGATGTTTACTTGTGCTTCATTGACTGTGCAAAAGCATTCAACTGTACAGACCATAATAAGCTGTGGATATGCTTGAGAAGAATGAGAATTCTAGAACACTTCCCTGTGCTCATTTGGAACTTGTATATGGTTTAAGAGGCAGTTGTGCCAACAGAATACAGGAATACTGCCCAGTTTAAAATCAGGAGAGGTGTGGGTCAGGATTGTATCATCTCACTATAGTTGTTCAATCTATATGCTGAGAATCATCAGAGAAGTTAGCTTATATGAAGAAGAGTACGGCATTATTAACGACCTGTGGTATGCAGATGAAGTAACTTTGCTTGGTTATGTCAGTAGGAATTGAGGCACTTGCTGATGAAGATACAAGATTGCAGCCTTTAGTATAGATTACAACTAACTCACTGACAAAAAGGCCCAAATCCTCACAAATGGACCAATAAGTAACATCATGATAAATGGAGAAAAGTGTGACGTTGTCAAGTATTTTGTCTTCTTTGGATCCACAATCAATGCTCATGGAAGCAGCAGTCAAAAGATGGAAAGATGCATTGCTTTAGGTAAGTCTGCTGCACAAGATCTGCACAAGATTAGCGAAAAGCAAGGATGCTACTTAGAGGACTAAAGTACTTCTGACCCAGGTCATGGTATTCCTTATTGCATTATATGCATGTGAAAGTTGGACATTCAATAAGGAAGACTGTAGAAGAATAGATGTTAAAAAGACAACCAATCTTTAATGGAAGAAGTAAGGCCAGAGGCTCCTTAGAGGAAAGAATGGCAAAACTTTGTCTTACATACATTGGACATACAGTCAGGAGAGACTGTCCTGGGAGGACAGTCTGTTTGGTAAAGTGGAGGGGCGGAAAATAAGAATAATGCCCTAAGCAAAAGTGATCGAGGCAGTGTTTCAACACTGGGCTCAGGAAGGGGAACCATTGGGAAGGTGTAGCAGGACTGTGCAGTGTTTCGTTGTGTGCTGCACGAGGTCACTACAGGTCAAAGCTGACGCCTTGGCACCTAACAGCAACAACCACAACGTCCACGTACATTTTTCCTTACCTTCTCTCACTATTCTGAAAAGACTTCTATTTAAAAGTTCCTTGAAATGAATGTTAAATGGTGTTCTCTAAGACCCAAACACATACAATATGTTTGACTAATTGTTAAATAAGGACAGAACGCATTTCTAGGAGGATAATTATTGAGATGAAAAATCCACTCAGGAGTTGAAAATAATTCTTTCAGGAAATGACTCAAAGTTATTTGCTAAGATACATTTTTATTTCAGAAATGTCAAATTCACTCATAAACCTAGCTCCCAGTGTTCTCTAAAGCTGAAAAGTATAAATGTCATAAAACAAATAAGCATGAAATATGGTCATTATGTGCTTGCATGCAGTAAAATCCTCACCCTCAAATATTAACTAACTTACTTCTGACACTTTCACAAGCCAAGTTATAAATGGATATTTTTTGGGGGGAAAGCCAAAAAATTATAGTCTCATCCTTTTTAGTAGTCTAGTGATTTTGATTTCCAAAGGTTATTTCTCTTGGTGTTTGAGATAGACAAGATGTAAAAGGGAAACAATCATTGTGATGTTATGATTTTTTCAAAGCACTTCAAATTTATTTGGGGAATTGTCTAAAATGATTAATGCCATCCTCTTACGCGCTCATAGTGCTAATTAGAAAGATGGTTTGCTAGTAGAGAACGCTTACCACAGAAACAAGATCATGACACAGCTCTTAAAGGGCAGGCAGTTCCCGGGTTATTCATGTGAGAATTACAGTTGTTCCAACTTACCCTTTCATAGTTTGTGAATTTGCCCTCACTCTGAAGGGGCTGAGCTCATCTTTACTCTCCACACTTTTTTATCATCATAATTATCTTCGCTTGCTGCACACATGCAGCTTTTAAATCATTGAATAGCTTTCAAGTCTTTTCTTACATTAAACCCAAACTCACTAGTACCTAGTTGATTCTGACTCATAGCAACCCTATCGGACAGAGAACTGCACCACGGTGTTTTCAAGCCTGTAAATCTTTACAGGAACAAATAGCCACATGTTTCTCCCAAGAAGTAGCCTGTGGGTTTGAACTGCCAACCTTGTGGTTAGCAGAACAATGCTTAACGCACTATGCCACCAGGGCTGCTTTCTTTCACTAAAATATAGCTAAATAAGAACCTTATGCACCTGTTCCAACTTAACCTACAAATTCTTAAGGACACAGATAAGAAGGGATCTCATTTTTAACACAAGAACTGAATGTGTAAGAAAGCAGAGAATCACATTTATGAACAATAACCCCAAAGAACAGTTACACCTACTCCTGACTTATGAGCGTGGTTAGGATCCAAATCCAAGTCCTTATGTGGAAATAAACATTATATGAAAATGGAAGAGGACCACATCATTACATAACTGGAAAAGTACATCCTTCTATTACATCTAAACCACTGAGGATCATGACCCAAACAAGTCGACACTAACCTTGACTTTCAGACCAGTTACTCTAGCCTTGTACTTCAACCTTTGCTGTTGTCATGATGGTGCAAAACATTAGAGTTGTAGATTTTTTTACTGTATGAATAAATAGTAAATGTCAGATAATGAGATATTTAGTAAGAGATTAATACATGACTTACATTAAATTTAACATCCAATGCAGTTAAGAAAATATGGTCACTTCCATTGTAAAATAATTTCTATGTTCAGGATAACTGATGGTATACATGCCAACATTCATCCCTTTTTACTTTGTTGAATCTGATGGCTTAAGACTCATCTGTCTTGAAGAGAGGCCAATTTCTAAATATGTAACAATTTGTCATAGCATGTATGTGTGTAAGTTCACGTTTCCTACATGGAATCTGAATTCTTAGTCAACTTTTCTGTGGAGAAAACTAATAGGATCCCTTTTTATCTAATTTCAGTTCTTTCAAAGTAATCAACATTTTTGAGCCTACCTATCAAATTAAGTTAAAGCAGCCTGATTCAACATAGGAAAATGCCAACTAATGAACATAAGGGTTCTGAAATAACCGATCCGAGTTTGGTAAACACCCAAGACATCCCCCATAGCAACAGAGCTGATGGCATAGCAACAGCAGCTGCTTCACCACAGAAAAATTAGAAGAAATAATCTTGGGGTGGGGGGGAAATCATAATCCATGTTAAAGTAAAATAGGACATTCTTCTTCCACAAAAGAAATGGTGTGAACGCATGTGTTCAATTATACCATTCCTCAGCAGCTGTAAATGCTCTAGTTCAGGCTGAAAAGCTACTTTGATTACAACGCTCAAAGCAAAGTGTTTTGAAGCTAAAACTTGCTTGGTCGTTCTCATCCGAAGTGTTTTGTTTCTTACAAAGTTAGAGATCAATCTGTTCTTTCATCATGTGCTTCGCTGAGATATTTAGTTTACTAAAAAGCATCACACTTTTGAAAGAATGTTTGCTTTGATTCGGAGCAACTTTCACAAATCTTAAACGTCATCAGCACTTGCACAAAATCAAGATATAAAATGAAATACATTTGTAAAATACGATTCTAAAATGTCATCAAACTGCATCCTATTGCATTAGACATCGTCAGTCTATAAACAGAATAGTTATATTGATAGTAGACATCCCTCAGTTACAGAATTTGCTGGTTGGAAGTGTCTAGAGAGGGATGAGTGTGATCTGTTCCCTGGGAACCAAGGTCAATGCAGCCGTCCATACTTGGGTCTAAGACTTGAACTACTACGGCGAGCACTATGGGGTCCCTCAGTTTCCGGCAAGATGAAAGATTTTGTCCTGAGGGATTTATGAGGTCTGAGCGTTGAACAATTGAGAGTAGAATGAGTGTTTTATAAACATTCCCCCATCATTTTAGGTATCTGTTATGTTATTGATTTAATTGTGTACATGTTCTGGTCTAGTCTGAATTGAGAAGCAGCACGGGGGTCATGGTAGTGGGGGGTGAGGAAGCCTTAAGGAACCAGAGGAATATGGTGTGCTTCATCGATGCTTTACTGCACCCCAGTGACTCATCCCTTCCCTGTGGCCTCTCTGTGGGGAGATTGTTCCACTGTCCACAGATGGGTTTTGGATCTCTGCTCCAGCCCCCCTCATTCTCAACAATATATTCTTGTTTGTTATGTGTCTGCTGATGCCTATTATCCGGTCCCTATGACTACTCATTATCACACCGGTGGTGTGCTTCTTCCATGTGGACTTGTTGCTTCCCTGCTGAATAGTGGCTTGTGTAACTTCAAGCCTTTAAGACCATAGAGACTATATCTTTTAATACCTAGGCACTTAAATTCATAAAGATCCATCTCCCAGAAGAAGGAATTACTGGTCTATGTCAAGAATCCCAGTCCTAGTGTAAGGGGCTGAGATCTGCCCTGGGGGCTGCTCTGATACCCTATTTAAATTTGTCAGTCTCTTTTCCTAGACTAATTACGTATATTTTCTCGCTACTTGTTCTTCTATGTTGACATTGTCTTTCATCATCATTAATAAATGAATAAGCCCCCACATTTATCTCAAGTGTTCTATTCCTTCATTTCCTGGTATCTCTTGTACATTCTTCTTTGCTATTTATGTAGCACCTCCACACATCTAGAATCATGTGTATTTCTATTTCAAACCATAAGGTTCATACCCACATATATGCACATCCATATATGTAAACCTATAGTGATGTGAGAAGTTTACAGAGCTAATTGGCTGTCTATTCAACAACTCGTATTCTACAGGTTCAAAGACCCAAGCTTAATTTCTACTATTTAGTTTCCCTTAAGGAACTCTGGAGACGTAGTGCTTACTCATTGGGCTTTGATCCACAAGGTCAGCAGTTTGAAACTACCAGCTGCTCTGTGCAAGAAAGACAAGGTTTTCTACCCTCATAAAGAGGTACATTCTCAGAAACTCATAAGGGATGCTAATCCTGCCTTATAGGATAGCTATACATCAGCATCCACTAGATGGCCAAGAGGCTTTATTTTTGGTTTGATATCACATTATGCCAACTAAGTCTAGTAACGGTTTTTCCCAGAATCTCCACTTTCTCCTGTAGGTTTGTGTTTGGTTGGCCAAAAGAAGCATGTATGAAAGATTTAGGTGAAATGGAAGATTATTCTGGGGCATGGTAATAGAGATGTAGTGGGTCCTAACCGTATCCACCTTGCCCTAGCTCTTAAGGATTCTATAATAGCTTAGCTTCCTAACTATTGGCTCTGTTGACTAAAAAGAGCCCAGGTCCACAACCAGCTCAGTGAACAGCATCCCCAGAGATGGCTATTGTTAACCACCTTTAAACAAGCTCTCCTTGCTTGGCTCCCCTTCAGAGGCAAAACTTGCTTGATGTCAGCAGGCTTCAACTAGAGGGTGTTTGGGGAATGACACTTTATCTGATCCTCCAATACTTCCCTTCTGGATTTTCCCTTTTCCCACCATCTCCCTGATTTGTAGACAGTGTACTTCTCATACTGCAGATTTGCATAATATTAAAATGACTCTAGTATCAGAATCTTAGAGAATCTCTTGCTTTTGATAAGAGCCCCATAGTTCAGGGGTTATGGGATTTGCAGCTAACCAAAAGGTTAGTAGTTCAAACCCACTATTGAGTATATGGGGGAAAGATGCTGCAGTCTGATTCTATAAATATAATCTTGAAAACTCTACAAGACAATTTTACTCTGTCCTCTAGGGTCACTACAAGTCAGCATGATTCTTGGGCAACAAGTACTGTCTTTGTTTAACACCCCCTCCCCCCAAACATACACACACACAGTGTCTATAGCTTGTTATAGCCTACACATTTGCGTCCAACCCCAGTTAAGGACTATAGTGTTTTATTTAACCTTCCACACACATATCTCTTTCACCAATTCCTTGCAAATCCTATTTTAAGCCAGAATATGCACTTCTGTTTCCTTCTGAAACTCCAGTTTTATTACCATCTTTCGACCTATCATTATGGAATGTGGTTTTCTCCTCCTTAACGCTACCAGTAAAACGCATTTCATGGTCCTGCAAGACTTTGTCACCAGGACATACACAGTGTCTCTTACTGTCATACATAGGCATTAATTGGTCTCTTATTGTCATACATAGGCATTAATTGCTCTCTGTTTACCTTGACCCTGACATATGTTGTTTTTCATATTATAGGTACTCTGCATACTTTTGTTAGTTTCTAATAGAAATGATCTATTTAAGGTTGGAGGCCATATTCTCATTGAGGTTCTTGTAACGCATAAGTCCTAACAGGGGGCCTCAGATTTAGAATTAGTTATATGGTTAGGGTATGAACAGATATATTATTCCTTGTCCATTTCCTTGACAAATTAATCAAGGATATTTCTTTATTATCAATTTATCACATAAAGTTCATAATAATCCTATTTTATATTGGATTTTTACAAAGAAAATACTTTTCATAGTAGTATTTTATAGTATGGATCTTAAAATTTAGAGCACTTGATAAATAAAGCTAATGTCACTCAAATAATAAACAGGAAGTACATCAAAAGAAATGCATTTTTCATACTGTTTTCTGGAGCATTAACTGTTAAGACCGAGTTAGAGCTGCCAGACACGCTGTACAAAAATACTTACGTGAAAACAAGGAAATCAACTATTTACATGATCCCGAGATAAGACTTTATTAGTAATTATTAAAAACAGTATTTTATTTAGTTTATGGTACAAGTCTATACAGATAGTGAGGCTCCCATTTGGCAATCTCCACACAAAAGGCTCAGAGACATTAGTTAATATTTTTCACAATGTATCAACATCCTCTATAATTATGTTCTATTTCCAGAACACCAGTTTTGCTGCCTCCTTGTCTTCTCTATCTTTGTTTTTGTCCCAATAGGTTCTAGGGCTGATTTTATGGGCCATATCGTTTCATCCTTCTGTCACTCGGCTATTGTTCTAACAGTGTTCTCTGGGTGTAAGCTGGCTTAACGTATCTCTCAGCATGGCGGTCTCAAGGAGTCTTCTGTTATCTACTGTTCCGTTTACCTAGATTTCTTATAAAGAAAATGAGTTCTCCACATTCTTCTACTCGTGTATGAAGGACCCTCCATAGGTATCCTGGTCAGGATGGTCAGTGGTGGTACCCGGGCACCATCTAGATCTTCTGGTCTTGGCATGGAATGAGGTCCTGGCTCATGCCAACTTGATTCTTCTCTGAGCTTTTAATCACTTCTTGCTTTTTTGTCCCTGCTGAGTAGAAATCAGTAGTTTCATCCTAGATAGCCACTCCCAAGCTTTGAAGACCCCAGACACTACCCACTTCACTAGGTCACAGAACACGATATTTCTAAATGTTATGCCAATAGATGGAGGTGATAGATGAATCTATTATTGTAAACTCTGAAATCCCAAACCCAATCATGGACAATTGTTAGTTATGTCTGAAGAGTATTCATATTTTTGTATCCTATGAACATATGTGTTGACATCCACATATCTGTATTTACCTATAGATCCTTCTTGGGTTCTCATCTATATGTACCTGCCTACATACCTATATGCCACCTACCCTCATGTGCCCAAACGCTTCATCTTTTAGCCTTTTTTATAATTGTTGCCATCTTACATGAAGTAGCTTTAAAAAGTTCATGGAAAGGTGACATTGAAAATAAGGCCATTTGACACAAACTTCTGAAACCTCCCCTTACAGGTGTCAGCACTTTAGTACAGGCAACCTTTGCTCTTTGAGTACTCCTCCACATGAAATTATGCTGTGCTTACTACACCCAATTTGATGCCACTTTTCTCATCCTAACAACAGGAAGTCTCTAGAATCTAAAGCATTCTTTTCCTTTCCCACCTCCTCTCCAGGCTAATCCCTAATGAGCATTAGTCTTTTTCTCCAATGTCTATTATTCTCTTCTTATAAAAGAAGAATCATACAGTATTTTTCCTCGTATACTTGACTCATTTCACTTAGCATTATGCTTCCAGGTCCGTCCATGTTATAATATGTTTCAAAGATACGTCATTGTTACTTATACCTGTGTTGTATTTCACAGCACTCACGTGTATGTTCCACATTGACATGATCATTATCTACGGATAAGCACGTCAGTATGTCCATTCATTCCTTTACGTGAATTAAGCAGCTGTGAATTTGTGATTTGTCTGTTCATGTCATTATTTTTAGGTCCCTAGGGTACATACTTCTTTAGTGTTCCTTATTTAAGGAACTTTCCCATTGACTGCCGAAAGAACAAGCCGATCTGTCTTGGACGAAATCCAGCCAGAATGCGTCTTAGAAACAAAGATGGTGATACTGCACCTCATGTACTTTGGACATATTATCAGGAGAGACCAGTCCCTGGAAAAGGACATCGCTTGGTAGAGGGGCAGTGAAAAAGAAGAAGACCCTCGACCAGTTGATTGACACTGTGGTTGCAACAATGGGCTCAAACATAACGAGAGCGGTGAGGCTGGGGCCGGAAGAGGCAGTGCTTTGCTTTGGTGTACGCTGGCTTGCTAGGCATCACAGTACACTCAGCAGCCCCAACAAGGACGACAGCAAGACACATACTCGGACTGGAGTCCCAGTTCTTGGACATTTCACACTGCTTTCCTTAGAAGCTGAACTCTACATCCTTCCCAATATTGATTGTTCTATGTTTGCTTATTTGTGCAATCAGTGTCATTTTAGTTGGGTTGAGATGGCATCTCTTGTAGCTTTTGTTTACATCTCTCTATTGGCTGGCTACCGGGGTGTGTTGGCTCTTGGATGGCTTCTTTAGAAAGGATCAACTCATTCATTTTAAGAAAAGAAATGTGTGTTAATCATAGGGACCACAATATTCTAGAAACCTAGCTCTTATAACTATAACTATAAAATATATGCTGTGAGTGATTCATGGAAAGTGACCCCTTTGACTTTGTCTTTCCTGAATGATACCTGATTTCATCTTCCCTTACGGATGGCAGCAAAAAGAGGGAAGGCTCTCCCCCAGATGGAATGCCACCGTGGCTGCAAAAATGGGCACCAGCACAGGAGCACTTGTGAGGACAGCGCGTGTGGGGCGGTGTTTCCTTCTGCTGCGCACAGGGTCCCAGGGTCACTATGAATTGGAATGGCACCTAATAACAACAACTGCTAAGAGGCAGGGCCATAATGCATCGATTAAATCGATTAAATCGATTAAAACGCAACCCTGTCCTTTAAGGGTAAGCTGAAGAAACAAGTTGTGTTTTATTTTAATCTATAAATCGGTTACTTTCTTTTAAACACTGAAATTGTTGACTATAGAACATCCCAACATTACCATGGGATAAGTAAACAGTTCTCCTTGTTCATAGAAATTACCTGAGTCCATTGCCTTCTGCAAAAGACCCCAACGACAGCCAAACTGCTGTCAAAACAATGGCCCTAATGTGGCTCCCAGAGGAGCCCTGGTGGCGTCATAAGTTAAGCCTTGGGCTGTTAACAACAAGGTCAGTAGTTCAAAATCATCAGTTGCTTGATGGGAGAAAGATGAGGCTTTCTACCCTCATAGATTTACAGTCTCAAAAACCTACAGGAGAAGTTCTGTCCTACAGAGTCGCTGTCAGTCGGAATCACCTCAATGGCAGTGAGTTTTTTTGTTTGTTTTGTTTTTCCCCAGCGTGGTGCTCCCAGGAAGTAAGGTTCACTGTTGATGACAACATACACAGAGGGAGTTTAGGTTAAGTTAAAAGGGCTAGGGAATTTCCTCTTAACATTTTTAATGATCCTGGCTAATTTGGTCATTGTTGTTCTCTTTTATTTAATGCTTACTGAGCCAGGTATCGTGGTAACTCTTTTATGTCCGTAATTGGAGTATTGTTATCATTTTATGAGAGAAGATCAAACTTGGGCATAGAATAACTTATTCCCGCTCAGATAGCTATAGGTCCTTGACTGCTGCCTTGACACCAAGTTCATGTTCAGTCCTCTAAAAGCCTCACCGTCTTTAATATGAAGGGGCTTCAAAACATTCATGGAAAATATTCAATTATTTTAGCTTAATTTTTCCACCCAATTTTTGAGGCCCCTCATCTATGTACATATTTATTGAAAACTGTCCCTTCTCCTAAACATTTCACTGATCACAGTGACCAGGTACAATGTCCTCTTTTGCACACAAATATTATTGATTTATATAGTAAGCCTGGAAACCATATAATATGATGGTGATATTTCTTAGCAGAAAATAATTTAGGAACCACAGGTCAGTATCTTAAAAGACTTCAGATTGGGGTGGATTAAGAATTCAACCTAGATTTGACCCGACTACGCAGACTGTACTATCTAAACTACTACACATCCATTTCTCACTCATTGACATCGGTAGGTTCTAGGGACATTATTTGAAAATTGAGGATCACCATAACAGATTACAAATCTTGATGACTCATCATTGTTGTTGTTGTTAGGTGCCATCGAGTTGGTGACAATATACACAACCGGACAAAATATTGTCCACTCTTGGGTCACCTTCCTAACCTTTGCTGTGTTTTAGCCCAATGTTGCAGCCACTGTGCGAATCCATCTTGTGAAAAGTCTTCCTCTTTTTTGTTGACCCTCTACTTTACCAATATGATCTCCCTCTCCAGGGACTTGCCCCCTTTGGTAACAGGTGCCAGGTGCATGAGGCAAATGCTTTAAATCCTTGCTTTTGAGGAGCATTTGTACTATACTTCTTTCAAGACAGGTCTGTATGTTCTTCTAGTTAAAAGAAAACAAACCCAAAAAACACTGCCATTGAACAGAGTCAATATTCCTCATCAACATCACAATTCAAAGGCAGCCATTGAGTAGGCATTACTGTTCCCTGTAGGTTTTTGACCAGCAGAACAACGTCACTTTTCTACAGGATTTCCCCTCTATAAGCAATCATATGCTCACCAAATATTTTTTAATATAATACAATTCACAGTTCCTCTAATACAATACTCTGTAGCATAGCTCTTTCCTATTGTAGTTCTAAGTGCTTGCCTGGTATGCACAGTGGGACTGACATGGTTCAATTTGGAATGGAAGACTCTGCTCCACCTTCTCCCCCAGCATTTTGGACACCCGTGTTCGCTGTCGGCTCCCCTCATCTAGTCAGAGTTGACCCAAAGCAGGATGGTCAACTTATCCCGGCTTGAGTGAAACTTTCCTGCATGCAGCACCAAATATCTGTGCGCTGGGAAGCCCTTTACTCCTAGACAAGTGAAATACTTGTTCTCCTGCCTCAAGGACATTCAACTTCTCCACATTTCCAAGTATTTAATGTTTTGCCTGTGTGACTCAGCAGTAAGGGCACATTCTAAGCCCATGCCGTGATCATCCGCTGGGGCAAGAGCAGCCTGTGTACTCACAGAAGAACACGCAGTGGAATTGGTGGCTGTGAATCAGATGTGAAAGTTAGTTGTTGTATTTTTTTACTTGGTGTTTAAAGATTATTATTAAAATTATTTTGGATTGATTTCAAATACAAAAGAATGCCTTAAAGATAAGACTAGTGTGCATAACTTTCTTATATGCTTTCTGCACATTTATTTAGTATTACCAGTTTATCTGTGTACTTTCTCATTTGTGCTTTTTCGTGTGTGTGTGTGTGTGTGTGTGTGTGTGTGTGCATGATGGTTATAGTTAGTGAGGATTTAAAATTCTGAATTCTAATCAGCAAAATGTGTGAAGGAAGTGACATTAGGCAGAGTTACTCAAAATCACTATGTTCAGAAGTCTTCTGTAGGACGATGCCAATTGAAAAGATGTCTAGTAGCATCTAGAGAGAATGGAGTCTGGTGATAGAGGGATCAGGTAGGAGGCTAATCAGCAGTTCCAGAAACAAAGACCTCTATGAATAGACATCTGGTGCTTATGCGATCAAGTGAAATCATAGTTTTCCATGCCAAATTACACAAGAGTGCCTCTCATTTCCTTGACTAGCTGATCTAATTTAATAAGATACTTTATAAATCTAGGACTTTCCACGTTAAAAAAATAGAGACCCACTTATCACATGCATATTGTCAGCAGGGTTATGCATAAATGGAGTGATAAAATAGAAAAAAAGTCCATAGAAAGAATTAAACTCATGTGATGGACTAGTTTCTTGGCAAAATTATGCTGCATGAGGTAAGTAGTAATTGGAACTACGAATCACTCCTGGAACTTTGGAATACTGCTTTTAATTATCATTGGACTGCCACTAGAGATGCATTTAAATAGTTTTGTATGCAACACAAACTAACAAACTGTGTCCAACTGCTACGGGGGAAATTTTTTAATTTCACAGTTGGTTGAAAAATATACCATCCTGATACAAAGGAGAGAACACAGTAGAATCTACCTGTAACAAGAATGCGCATCAGTAACCAAGAAGAAACATCTGCTGTGGGTTGAAAACACTTTTATTCACAAGGAAACCTAAAGCTCCCCTCTCCAGCAGGTCTTCTAAGAGAACTTCGCAGACTCACTTTGCATTATTTTATGATTATACCTGGACAAAGCCCAACCTTAATTTACTTTATTGCTCCCTTGTTGAAAGCTCCTTAGATTTCTTCTGCTTTCTAAATGTCGGATATGTTAATACTTTTCACATGGGCCATATTTACATGTAGTTCTAATCATCAAACACATCAGCAGCTGGCATTTTGTAGATAATGTTCCATCTGCTTCCGGGAAAGAAATGAGGGGAATGCTCAATGGGAAGGTAGTGGCTGTGCTGCTAGTCATGCCTGGGTGAGTTTTCATTCATTCATTCAGTAGAAATGCCCCCAACAACACGTACATTCCAATCTGCAGTGTTATGGGCAGAAAATTAAAAAGAAGACAATGTGAGGCAAGGTCTAAATCACAGTAGTGCTCTGGTGTCCCATGGAAGACCAGGACGAGCTGATTGTGGGCCTCTCTTCCCAAAGCCATGAACTATGATGACGTGCTGGGGCCTTAAAGATGACCATGAAAAGTTCAGTCACGGCAGAAATTGGTACATTCCATAACCATTTTCAAAAGCTGGTTATTAATCCTTATCAGCACATCACTACCTGTAAAAGGCCTTTATTTTACATATAATAATACACACAGAATAAAGGATGGTAGGACTGAGAAATAAAAATACTTTGCCTTGAACTAAATTACTACTCTAATAATTGGCAACACTGAGGAGTCAGGACAAGGAGGAAACAAACAATATTTGGATAAAATTGTGGACCAGGAAGAAAGCTATTTTTAGGCCAAAATGATCATAGTTGGGCTCCTTAGGAATAGTAATTACAAACCAATCTTCAGTACCTCAGAAACTGGATAATGACTGATAGTTACAGAAACACTGCCTGCAAGGAAAATTAGCTAAAATGATACAACACAAACCCAAATAATAAGAATTAATGTTTTAGAAGGAAAAAATGTTTGGAATTTAGTTTGCAGAAGGTAATGGATGATAGTGGGAGCCCAAGGTACATTTGTGGGAACTACATAGGAAATACGCTTCCTGGGAATTCCCTCTCTCCATAATAGAAGGCTGGGAAGAAACAGGTTAGCGAACAGAGTACATTGGAGAGATGGCTGTAGAAGGCCAAAATGATGCACCTGACTTGAATGTTTACAACCTCATCAGTTGATACCCCTCTGCTGCATGCTATGCCTGACCTGGTTTTCAACGTTTTCTGTATTTTTTATTGTTTGTTCACATTGGGATTTATTTCAGGTGCATTTTGTCATTGAGCATGACCCTCTAGAATTTTGGTTATATGTTTGTGTGTTTTCCAGTAGATGAAACCCAGGACTGTGAACCTAGAGGGACAACAAGTAGAATAAGAGTCTCTGGGGAGGGAGCTTTGATGTCAAGGAGTTCAAGAACGAAAAGAGGGGTTTGAAACTGATTCTGGTAGTGATTGTACAATACTGCTTGATGTGATTGAACTATGGAATGATATGATATCTACCTGTATTAATTCCAAGTGAAACGTGTTTTTTTCCATCTTGATAAATTTATTTTGACATTTTAATATGGAAAGGAGTTGTTTGCACAGATCATGACAAAACCCTCAATGGCTTTGCATATAACCTAGTGATAACTGAGCAAATATTCTCCGGAGTTGAGGTTGTCTTTTAAATGGACAAGTTTAGTTCCAGCATAGGATAGACCCTCTATCTGACTTAATGCAAGAAGCTAACGGAGAGCAACTGGTTAGAGAGAAGAAGAAAAGGCTGTGCAGGATTTCATAGCGAATGAGAGTGGGCCAATCAAAGAGAAAAGTCCTTGAACTAAAATGACGAGCTCATTATCCCTGTATATTTACCAAAAATCGGCATTTCAGAAATATAAAGTTTCATTATAAAGTAAAAGTATACTGTTGGCAAAAGTCTGAATACTTTGGACACTATTTCACTTCCCTCAGCCTTCCGTTCTCTTCTTTAGTAATAAATTATCATTATTTAAAAGTGATAAGGTAACCTTCGCTTTAGGTTGTTTTCATATCATTTATTCAGAAGGGTAAGATTCATGTATTTCAACTTACCCGTGGGAAGCTAGGCGGAGCCCTAGTGGCTTGCTAAGCACAAGGTGAGTAGTTCACACTCACCAGCTGCTCCTCAGGAGAAACATGAGGCTTTTTGTTCTTATAAAGATTTACCGCCTCAGAAACCCAAAGAGGCAGTTCTACTGTGCCCTACAGTGTTGCTATGAGTCAGAACCATCTCAATGGCAGTGGGTTGAGTTGGTGAGTGGGTGAGAAGCTAGAATGAGCTCTGGTGGTTTGATAATTCCAAGGTAGGCAGTTCAGACCCACCAGCCACGCTGAGCGAGAAAGATGAGGCTGTTTGTTCCTGTAAAGGTTTATAGTCTGGGAAACCACATAGAGAATCAGTAGGATTTAAAAGCCACTCAATGGCAGTGGGTTGGTTTGGTAAGAAGTTAATAATTGTCATGTAGGCTTCCTTGGAATTTGCACAGATAATCTTGACATGGGATCCATGCAGAAGGATCTCTAAGAATGCTAAATGTTAGTCAGAACTATAAATTAATATTAAATCTCATCTACTATCTGAAATCACTTCACTTTTTGACACCAAATTTGGCCTGTGTAGTCTTTTAATTTAGTTTCCTTTTTCTACTTTCAATTGTGTGTGTGTGTGTGTGAGAGAGAGAAAGAGAGAGAGAGAGAGAGAGAAAGACTATGACTAACCCGAGGCATTTTCTTATCCTGTTGCAGGGAGATAGTACAGAATGTGCACAAGTGCCCACACAGAAAAGTTAATAATAATCCACAAGGAGTCTATTTTTAGTCATAGAACTAGTTTACGCAAAGCAAATCTGCACTGCAAAAAGACGAAAGCTCTTTAGCTGTTTGAATTAATTCTGTGTACATTCCAGGAAAAAAGTAACCTTTTCATTTCCCACATTGGGTCTAAAACAAACAAATTCAGAGGCTCGGCCACTTTGCAATGGCTTTAATTGCTCATATTGATCATGACCTAAATTTGCTTCTGCTCAGTTTATAGAGCGGCATTAAGTACTAGGTCCCAAACCCCAGGAGCAGAAAATTCAAAACCATCCTAATAACATTGCAGAGCAGAAGAATAATTATTTACAGTTATTAATATGGAGACAATAATCATTTGGTTGGTAGACCAAATAGTTAGTACTTTACTAGTTAATGTTGCATTAAAATGTTACTTTGAAAGCCAGAATTCTCCCATTAGGCTGTGACAGACATCTTTCACTTCATCCAGGAGAAGATAAATCTTAGTGTAAACAACGTTATTCTAAATCTAGTCAATAAATTAGTAGTATACATAATACTTCCAAACAGACATGCCAATTTCCTCCAACAGTGACATTTCCAAACTCCAATAAACCTACCCAGAGAGTGAAGCGCACCACCTGGGGACTGACTACTGGGACAGAAAGCCAACAGCCCTCTGTGTATGTCGTGAAACACACAAGGAAAATCACATGTACTTGGGTTAGTGGTAGGAGTGGAACATGCCTTCTTGCTGCTCAAAGCTACAATTCTAAGGGCTCGCCATGCTTCCTCATGGAGCAAACTGGTGTCCAGCTTCGGTGGAAGAAAGCCAGGTTGATTGTGAACCCTGAATTACTAGTGCCCTGTGGCCATCTGCATTCCTCCCAGCCTATTCTGCAGGTACCTCTGACACATCGAAGGACACAGCTGTCATCACTTAGCGCACTAGACTGTGTACAACCCGTGTACTCCCTCGTCACCATTCTTTCCTTATACACCTTCATCCCCCACCCCCCACACCACCACCCAGCGGTTTAAATACTATGATCTCAGTAGTACATTTGTATGTAAGGCAAGAGTGACCGCTCCTTTAAATGGTCCAGGATCTACGCTCAGATAGGTTGGGTACTCTTGAGAGGCAAAACCAGTGACTCTTGTATGCGCATGGATATAAAAAGATACTTTTATCAAGAAATTAGTGCCATTCAAGTCTGTGGGTCAGATAGCAGTGGAAGGTTCAATTTAAGGTCAGGTGTAAGCTGTAGTGGCAGGGACTCGTGAATAAGAAGGAGAAAAATTAAGAAGAAAGGCCACAGCCTGGTGGATGCCAAGCTGGATGAATCCGAGATCAGTTGAATGAATACAAAGTTAGCAATCCACCGATGGGCCTTGGAATCAGCTGGTGATATTACAGGAGGTCGACGAACAGATGCACCATCCAAATCCAGCAGTGGAGGTGAGCAAGCTTCCGCACAATCTGTATTGAAAAGAGGCCACATCATGAATGAAGCCTCACTAAATAGTATGAAGACTGTGCAAAGATTCACTGCTTGGCGGTTGGATCCCATCATCGAGTAAACCATGTTAGCTTTTATCATGGGAGAATCCTGGCCCAGCCAAGTTTTATCACAAACTATTGGTACTTGGAGTTTTAATTTTGCTGTTCATAGTTCCTTACTTGAACTTTATACAGAGATTTGGGATGCTGAAGTTTTAAGAACTAAACCTTTTGAGAGAATCCCTTTAATACCTTTAGTGCAGCATGGACCGCTTTCTTCAAAACCATTGGTTCTTGATAATATGCTATCTTTTAAACTGGATGAGCATCAAGCAATTCTTTGGGTATGATGACTGTATATTCCTTACATCTTCTTTTGATGCTTCCTGCACCCTTCAATATTTTGCTCCTAGAAGCCTTCAATATTGAAACTTGATATTGGAATGTTTTCTTCAATTATTTCAGTCCAGAAATGCTAAATTGAGCAGGTTCTTCCTTTGTGACTTTCTAATTCCAGGTCTTTGCACAATTCATTGTAATACTCTAGCTGTCTTCTCTAGCTGCCCTTTGAATTTTTACTTAACCACGTCTTTCATTTCCTTTAGCTACTTTAGACTGAAGAGAAAGTTTCAGGGTTTCTTTCTGATATCCACTGTGATATTTTTATTTCCCATATTTCCAATATTCTCTTGTGTTTTCATGTATTATGTTCTTGATGTCATCCCACGGCTCATCTGGTCTTCAGTCATTAGTGTGTAATGGGTCAAATCGGTTCTTGACATGATCTTTAAAGTCATGGAAATGTAACTCAAGATTGTATTTTCACTCTTGAGGACTTGTTTTAAATTTCTTCAACTTCAATGTGAACAACAAAGCAACAACAACAACAAAAGCATTCCCTGCCATTGAGTAGATTTTGACTCGTGGTGACTATCGGGCACGGGATAGGGTAGAACTGTCCTTATGGGTTTCAAGACAGCAACTGCTTATGGGACTAGAAATGCTTGTCTTTATCCCAAATAGCAACTGTTGATATTGGACTGGTGATCTTGTGTTTAGCAGCCCAATGCATAACCACTACACCATGAGAACTCCTTTGTATCCTGAATTATATGTGAGCAATTGATGGTCTGTTCCATAAAAGGCTCTTGACCTTGTGTTCGATGCTATACTGAGCCTCTCCGTGATTTCTTTCCACAGAGGTAATCAATTAGATTCCAGTGTATTCCAACTGGTGCAGTCCATGTGTACACTCACCGTATTCTCAGTGATGAAGTCATTTGTCTTGCAAAGCTTATCATGTGAGCTCCAAGTTTCATTTTGTCTCTAGTGCCATATTTTCAAGCTATTGGTCCCTCCTCTTTGTTTCCAACTTTTGCACTCCAATCACCAATCATTATCAATGCATTCAAAGAACTAGGAGGCAAAGGACATTTATAGAGGTCTAAATACAGGCATGTACATATGTAAATATACTTAAATATAAAGATAGGGAAATAGATCTATGTACTTATATTTATATGTTAAGTATTAAGGCAGCAGATGGACATTAGGCTTTGATTTGACTCAAGTACTCCCTCAACACAAAAACACTTTGTTCTAATAACCTGGCATTCCGTGATGCTCACCTTCCCGACACGATCGCTGAAGACAAAAATGGGTGCATAAGCAAATGTTGTGAAGTAAGCTGATGGTGCCTAGCTATCAAAAGATATAGCATTTGGGGTCTTAAATGCTTGAAGATAGACAAGCAGCCATCTGGCTGAGAAGCAACAAAGTCCACATGGAAGAAGCACACCAGCCTGTGTGATCATGAGATGTTGATGGGATTAGGTGTCAGGCATCTAAGACCCAGAACAAAATCATACCAATGTAAGGGCGGGGACTGCACAGAGTAGGGACCCAAAGCCCATCTGTAGACAATTGGACATCCCCTATTACATAAGGGTCACAAAGAAGAGACAAGCCAGTCAGGGTGAACTATAGCACTGATGAAACATACAACTTTCTTCAAGTTCTTTAATGATTCGTACACCCCCCCCACCCACACACCAAAATCATGACCTCAATTCTACCTTACAAATTTGACTAGACCAGAACATGTACACTGCTAGAGATAAGAGTCTGCAACACAGGGAATCCAGGACAGATAAACCCCTCAGGACCACTAATGAGACTAGAGATAACCAGGATAAGGGGAAGGCAGGGGGAGAAAGAGGGAATCAATCACAAGGATCACTATAACCCCCTCCCAGGGGGATGAATAACAGAAAAGTGGGTGAAGGAAGACAGAGGATGATGTAAGATATGAAAATAATAATGTATAATTTAACAAGGGTTCATGAGGGAGGCTAGAAGGGGAAGGGAAAAAATGAGGAGCTGATATCAAGGGCTCAAGTAGAAAGACAATACTTTGAAAATGATGATGGCAACATATGTACAAATGTGCTTGACAGATGGATGAATGCATGGATTGTTATAAGAGCTGTAAGAGCCCCCAATAAAAGTATTAGACAATTATGAATTTGATCAATTTCAGACTGAAGAATTGATGGAATGCTTCAATTTCTTCATCATGAGCTTTAGAGGTTGGTGCATGCATTTGTTATATTAACTGGACCTCCTTGTAGGCATTTCAATATGATCTCAGACAGCATTGCATTCAAAAGGAATCTTTAAATGTCCTCCTTGATGAGGAATGAATGTCCCATCTCTTGAATTTGTCATTCCTGGCCTAGCCAACTATATCATCGCCTGCCTCAAAATAGTCCATGCCAATGTACTTGTGCTAAATAATGCCTAAGATATCAATTTTTATGCATCCTATTCCACGTTGGTAATTTTCCATTTTTGTTGATTTATACTTCATGCCTCTCATATTCCAATGATAAATGCATGTTTGCAGCTGTTTTTTTCATTTTGAGTCTTATTCCAGCAGCAAATGAAAGTCCCAACAGCTTGACTCCTTCCACAGCATTAAAGCGACTGTCCTTTGAGGAGGCGGCCCGGAGGAAGTCATCGTCCGTGTTCTATCTGACCACGTTCCTTTGCTAGCCAGAGTTTTCAGTGGCACAGCCCTCCGAAGTGGATTGTCACCTTCTTCTTCAACATCTGCTCCTAGTCTGGAAGCGCTGCTGCAGCCTGTTAACTACAGGTGATTCTGCTGATGTTGAAAATTCTGGGGGTATAGATGTGAGCAGCGCAGCCACAGACTCGATGCCACAATATGAAAAGGACATCGATGTTGTCTACCAGGTCTTTGTGTCACTTTCACTCTAAGTAAAGCCTGAACGCTCAATGATGAAACCTACGTGTATATTACAAAGTACACCTTTGTAAGTTCCCAGTTAGACTTAATTCATCTGCAGTTCCCTTACCTCACCTGAGCTCCCATTATGTCTTTAATGGAGAATTCTGTTTCATGATGCTTCTTATAGCCCATTCTCTAGAGTAGCCTCAGCGATCTTGCTTAATCATAAACAGCTCACAGTGTATTTGTATTTTAATTCATTCCAATGCTCTCAACATAATGTTTTCTCTTCTCTTCTGTGGCCATTCCTCATTCTTCTGGATTCAACTTAAATAGAATTTCTGAGGGAGTCCCATTCTGAGGGCCAGAGTGTCAATCAATTCTTGCCTCACAAAATGCTCTAGGCTTCCTGTAGAGCATTTATCACAAAGCCAATGATACAGTGATCTGTATAATTACTCGTTTCCTGCTTAGCTCTTTCAATACCAAGTAAGCTTTGGGCTGCGATTCCCAAGAGCAGTTGTTCTGAACCACCAGCCGGCTGGTGGGAGAAAGATGGGCTGTCTACTCTGATCTAGAGTTACAGTCTCAGAGTTACAGGGTAGCTCTATCCTGTCCTATAGGGTCCCTCAGAGTAGGTAGACATGATGGCAGCGAGTTTTGGGTAAACTTCCTGGGCACGTAAAACGTCCATCTATCCCCCAAACCTAGCACGAGGCGGGCACATTAGAATCAAATCTGACTCAGTGACCTATGTGCAATAGAGTAGACCTGCCTTTGTGGGTTTCTGAACGCCTCCTCTCCCTCCCGTGTGGCGGGTGGTTTCAACGTACTGACAGAGCAGTTAACAGGCAATAATATTTCTTGAACAATTAAAGTGTCTCATAGCAAAACAAATAACAAAAGGTTTCATAGCAAAGAGATGACAAAGAAAGAAATAATCAATGTTAGGTAACAATTAACTGGGGAAGGAGACTTAAGCGAAAGGTTGGCAGGTAATTGTTCTTTCTGACTATAAAAGAGTTTATTTATAAAGTTTACTAAGGGCATTGGGGGGAATTCTATTAGTTAAGATTCCACTCTAATTACCCTCAGAAAACATTTGAAAGACCATCAAATAAAAACACCCTGAGTTCTCTTTTGAAAATGCCTGATGAATTGATCCACGAAGTAACAGGAAAGAGAGAGGCTCTTACTATTGGGCAATCACGGATTTAAAGAATTCAACTTTAAAAGAAAATTTGTGAATATTACAAATATCGATGTATAATTTAAGAACTCATGAAACTCTTTTCCCCCTGTTCCTAATGGGGAATTCTTAGTTTATTAGAATAACCTTAATTTCACCTTAAAAAGTAGAAGATATGTTTGGAATCTACTCATCCTGCAATCTCAGTGAGTTAGAACTTATGCTCTATATTGTCCTACAGGCATGCTGCCAGGACATCCCTTTAGTAGACTCTTCAAAGGCAGTTTCTTTCTCACTTTCTTTCCTATCCCTATGTAAAAACATTGTTGTGTCCCAGAGAGAGGAAGCACCATTTAAACCAACGATAGTGTGGCTAAGTGAGAAACTGGAAGAAGCAGATTCAAGGGAAAGCAAAGAGTATGTGTTTCCTCACATGGAAACATGGAAGCAAACAGTGTCAGTGTGGCTATTATAGACTGTACCACCAGGGCTGAAGCTATTAGCAGATGCTAAAGCAGAGACTTCCTAAACTTGGGAGAAGTCAGGATATGCTTCAGGAAAAGAGTTGACAGAAGATACAGATTTGTTGCATTGGGTTAGGAGATATAGGGATCAACATCTTGGGAAAGGAAGGCCTGTTCTGTGGGCGGGAGGCAGGCGGGGGTGGCTCAGCCATTCACCTATGAAGAAGGATGTCAATGGCTCAGTGCAACTGAGCTGATGCTGATTCAACCGTAGAGGAGAGGGTAGACCTGTTTCTGTGGGTCTTTCAAGACTGTATCTCTTTATGGGAGTGGAAAGTTTCATCTTTCTCCCATGGAGCAGCTGGTGGTTTTGAACTGCTGACCTTGTGATCAGAAGCCCCACCAGAACTTCTCTGATATAAAACTACAAAGTTTAATAGAATTTGTATCTCCCTTTATCGATGTTCACTTCAAATTTCTTTTCTTTTTTTAAAATCATTTTATAGGGGGCTTGTACAACTCTTATTACAATCCATCCATCCATCCATTGTGTCAAGCACATTTGTACATTTGTTGCCCTCATCATTCTCAAAATATTTGCTTTCTACTTGAACCCTTGGTATTAGCTCCTCATTTTCCCCTTCCCTCCCTCTTCCCCTCTCCCTCATGACTCCTTGATAATTTATAAATTATTATTATTTTTTCATGTCTTACACTGTCTGATGTCTCCCTTCACCCACTTTTCTGTTGTCTATACCCCCGGGAGGAGGTTATATGTAGATCCTTGTAATCGGTTGCCCCTTTCTACCCCACCTTCCCTCCACCCTCCCAGTATCACCACT
>NW_022111300.1:1846029-1853869 GCF_000313985.2 Echinops telfairi | reverse complement strand
TTTTACTTTCCTCTTGTCCCACTATCATGCTTAGCCTTCATTTGGGTTTCAGTAATTTCTCTCAGTTACATTGCCCTTGATCAATCCCTACCAGGTCTCTTACACCCTCCTCACCACTGATTTTCGATCACTTGTTGTTCCCTTGTCCCTGGGTTGGTTAACACCACTTCCTTTGCCCTGCCTCCCTGCCTCCCTGCCTCCCTTTCTCTCCTGGAACATCAGTCCTGTTGTTTTCTCCTCCTGATTGTTTATCCAGCCAATCTTATCTAGATAGACCTGTGGAGATATTACTATGCACACACACACACAAAAGACAGAGCACAACAAGGCGACAAAAGCAAACAAAACAACCACAACAGCAAAAAAAAAAATGACAAAAAATAGAAAGGTGTGTCATTTATGTAGGCTCTTGCCCAACCCGATGACTCAGAAAGCAAATAGAATTATAAACCAGAGCGATCAAATTTGGTGTTCCACTCAAGTGAGATTCATTAAGGCCTGAACTGTCTCCACACTCTTGGCTTTGTAATATCGTTTCTCTGGAACTTGTTAGAGATTGCTGAGCTGGATGTAGGCCTGGCCTGGATTTCAGTCCTGGGACACATCTAGTTCTGGTTGGCATTAGTATTTGTTCTCATTTTTTTAATGTGTCCCTTAACCATAAATCGAAGTCTAACTTAACCACAAATAAAATGAAGCAGCTTATGAGTTTGGGGACATGATTACATCTACAACTATATCTTAAAGGTTTTATAAATGAATGCATACTGATAGATTTGGCAGAAAAGATGGACCTTGTTGGTGTTGTGTAAATATTGGCCAAGTAATATTATCACACAAGAACATGAGCAAGGCAGCTTGGAGAAACAGAGCTAGACTTTATATATTTTCATTAACATCAACAAATTACCTTTCCTAATGGTTTTAGATATGTTTTTGAAAGTCTAGGGGAACTCCACAATGCCTCCAACAATAATAAGGATTTGGATGCAAAGGGTAATATGAAAATCTGGACATTGAGCAGGATAATACACAGGCAAATGATACATTGTCATTAGCTATTCATTCTAAGATTTTTGTTAGTGTGTATTTTTAAAGCATCAAACCTAAAGTGGAAAATTTGAAACGTGTTATTGTGGGACTATATAGAGATAAAGGGATTAAAATATATAGCATTCAATCATAAAACCATTAGAGTTGCTGCACATGATCGATCTTCTCAAATTGGATTAATAACTTTAAGGCCAAATCAATCATGAAACAGTTCAGCATTTAGAATCAACTGTAGTGTAAATGTCTTTTAATAACCTTTTATATATACAGGTCTAAAACGTTCATGGCAAAACTAAAATGAAAAGATTATTGAAAATCTCCACAAACTTTTAAAAGCATATATGTGTGTGTGTGTGTGTGTGCTCACCACTTGTCTGTCGATTTGTCCTACGATGGTGGCTTGAGTGTTGCTGTGATGATGGGCTCTATGTCACTTGTATTCCTAATATCACTAGGGTCACCCAACGTGAATCTGAATAACAGCTGAACATTGCCAGATACTGAAAATCTCACGAACACCAGAGTAGGACTGGCTGGCAAATGAGCCCCTCACCTTGGAAGGCACCCAAAACACAGCCCAGTGGCTGCCACAATGAGCTCACCCATGACAGCCCTGGTGAGAATGGAAAGGCACTGAGCAGTGTTTGGGTCTGTGGTAGAGAGGGTGACTACAAGTTCGAACTGGCACCCAGAAACCACCACCTCCACCACATGCATATGGACAGGTGAATGCATTCAAAACAGGAGACCTCCTGTTTTCCTTAACATTACCCGGATTTATAAATGAGTTTGGAGCCAACATTTAGCAAGGAAAAGATTCTATCTATTAAGAATGGTTTTGAATTACAATTTTGCTTTTATTTTTAACTGGATTCAAATTACAAGCTAGTTTTGAAATATTACTCTATCTTCTACTATTTACTAGAGTTAATAGAGAATATAGAGAAAAACCATTTGATGAAAAATACAAAACAATGGATTTACTACACCAAATTATTTGCTATATTAGAGTACAGAAATAGATAACATGTTACCACAGATATTTTATGGATGCTTGTGAAACCCAAATTAATTTACATTCAAGATTATTGAGCTATAATAGATAAAGAGCTACAAAAACCCACTAAGCATCATAGTAACACATGTTTACATGGACAGAGTGACAATGACTCCACTTGAGCTGTTTTGGCCAGGAATTAAAATTTAGTCTTCCATGTGGAAAGCAAAAATTCCTTTGTCTTAATACTTTTCCTAAAAACAGTGAAAGAAAGAAAATTTAAGTACTGCTCAGTAAGATTTTTTTTATTACATCATCATAGTACCAGATTGAATTGATTTTCAAAGACACCCTAATTTTTAAGAAAAATCGTCCTCTGTAGTAAATCCCATTTTCAAAGACACGGGAGTTTAACAAAGGGAAGACACTGGAGTCTCTGTCAGTCTGAGCCTCTAGTGACTCTCCTGTGACCAGGGAAGTGATGAGCAGGTTTATATTAGAGGAAGCTAATGCCAGTGGAAGGATGGAGTGGCCGCTCGTGGATTAGCCAGACACTTTGGCAGCTCATTAAATGCAGGAGTAAGGGAAAGGACAAAGTAGCTCCCAGAGTTTCCAGACTTGACCACTAGGAAGGTCAGGATGCTTTCACTGAGACAAAGGAATTAGGGATGGACCAGTGGGACAGGGGCAAGGGGAGGGGCGATGCACTCCATGCAGATTTCAACCTGCCAGGGGAATAGTTAGAACTGAATATTTTATAAGAGTTTAAATATAGAGATTTTGTAGTCATTTATAAATAACAACCCCCTGGATGTTATCGATTAAAAAGGGAAAACTAGTGAATGAGAAGAGGAGCCTCCGGTGAGAAACAATGATTTCTCAGGGCACTCACAGTTAGCAAGACTTGGGGATGAAAGCTGTTGAAACCAACTGGTAGCGAGGCTCATATTGCTTTGAGATAGACCCAACATCTGGAGAGAAAACAAGAACCCAAGAGGATGTCAAGTAAGACTAGGATTAAGTCGTACTTGACACTAGATACAGGATACTAGACACAAGAAAAACAGTGAGCTTCTTGCCCTTCAAATGACATGACAAGGTGTGTTTCCCCCATTCTAAGTATGGTGATGTGTCCACCTTAAGTGATCGGCTGTTAGCTAAAAGGTTGGTGCTTTCAGTCTGCCCAAAAGACAATCTTGGTGATCTACTTCCTAAAGGTCATGGCCATTGAAAAGCCCTAAAGATGGCAATTCCCATGAGCATAGTCACCATGAATCAGAATCCATGGCAACTCAGCTGGTTTGGGCAATGTGTCCACTGAAAAATTAGTAGTTGGCACTAGAGAGAACCTCTTTGATTATGCATCAAACAGATATCACTCGTTCTAACCCTTTAAAATGATATTAGGATTGTTAGTGATAATATAGTACAAAATTTCTAACTCCTACAAAGAACCCATCAAATTTAATAGGACAAAATACTTAGAGAGTAATGATAGGAACTTGATAGACTCACAGTTTAACATCTTACACTGAAAAGTTTTTATTGTACAGTTTTTTCTTTTCTTTTATATTTAAAAATAATCTATTTTGCCAGAATTTTGGTATAAAAGGACCAGAAATTTGGTTTCATGCTACAACTCACTTTTTTTGCCCCAAACTACTTAAAGGCATATATCAAATGATTCTTTTGGGCATATTTCATTTTTCAATGATATATTTACATTTAATCGAGAAACATCCTCAACTGCAATGAAATGGTAGGTGGGAATGAACACCAGTACAACTTCGATTGAGTCAAAAGCAAGCATGGAGTTGGGAGGCAGGACGGAAAATTATCAGGTAAAGAAAGACGCAGGTTAAGACAGCAGCCTCATCTTCCCTAAGTGGGGGGCACAGGGATGATGCCCTATCTGAGAAGCACTACTCATCATCTGCTATTCTTATTGGGACTATATCTGAATAAATAATTTGTTAATTAAAAAATGATGGCTGGGGAGTTGTATTCTTCAAAGGGCGATATTGATTTGTGAGAATTTAAATGGCTGTAGCATTCACCCTTTCCCCCAGCCATGTCACAGTCTGTTGTGATTAGGAGGCCAGGGAGGTTCCAGCTCACAGTGACGCCACGTCCGACAGAATGAGAAAGTGCCACCCTCACCGCTATTCCCATGCTTGGGCCAATTTGTGCAGTGATGGGGTCCTTCTATCTTTTGAGGGTCTTCCTCTGTTCCCTGATGCTGTCCTTCACCAAAGATGCTGTTCTTCTCCAGGGACTGGTCCCTCCTGACGATATGTCCAAAGAGTATGAGATGAAGTTTTACACTTTCCCCTTCCAAGAGAGCTTTGTTCCTCCCTCTGGCAGTCCATGTGTGTTCAGTGTCCTGTGTCAGTACCATCATTCAAATGCACACATTGTGCTTCTGTCTTTCTCAGTCATTATCTGTGTTCAGCACACGCATGGAGTGGTGTAAAATGCCATGGATTAAGTCTTCAATGTGCTATCTTTGCTTAAAATCTCTTTAAAGATATAACTCGCAGCAGATTTGCTCAATGCATACGTTCTTTGATTGTTTGACTGCAGCTTCCATGGACGGGGAGAGAGATGGGCTTTCTACTCTGGTAAAGAGTTAGCATCTTAGAAATGTACAGGGCAGTTTTACCCGGCCCCTTAAGATTGCTAGTGGGGTCGTGGGTACAAGGTGGCCTGCTTCAAACTGCAAGGTCAGCAGTTCAAAATCATCAGCCACTCCAAGGGAGAAAGATGGGCCTTTATACTCCCATACAAAGATGCAGTCTTAGAAACCCAAAGGAGAAGTTCTATTCTGTCCTGCAAGGTTGCTATGAATCAGCACGACTCAATGGCAGTGTCGTTTTTTAAAATACAGTCACTATATCCGCCCCCCAACTACCATGATCCCAATTCTACCTTGCAAACCTGGTTAGACCAGAGGATGCACAGCGGTACAGATGGGAATTGGAAACACATGGAATCTAGGACAGATGAACCCCTCAGGACCAGAGGTGACAGTGGCGATACTGGGAGGGAAGGTGGGGGGTGGGGGGTAGATAGGAGGAATCAATCACAAGGATCTACATATAACCTCCTCTCTGGGGGATGGGCGACAGAAGGGTGGGTGTAGGGAGACGCCGGGCAGTGTAAGATGAGATATAACAATAATTTATAAATTATTAAGGGTTCATGAGGCAGGAGGGAGCAGGGAGGGAGGAGGAGGGGAAAAAGGAAAATGAGGAGCTAATTCCAGGAACCCACGTGGAAAGCGAATTTTGAGAATGATGAGGGAAACAAATGTATAAGTGTGCTTTACACAATTGATGTATGTATGGATTGTGATGAATTGTATGAGCCCAAATAAAATGATTTTTTAAAAATTAAAAAAATAAATAAAATAAATACAGTTACTATGAGTTGGCATCAACTTGATGGTAGTGAGTCTTTTTGTTTTGCTTTGTTTTTCCATGAGTAGTGACTGGATATCAGTAAAATGACATCTTTGATAATTTCAATATTTTCTTCATTTATTATGACTTTGTTCATGATTCTAGTTGGGAGGACACAAGTGAACATCTTTCTCATATATTCTGCTTTCAGCCAAGATCCACATGATATCAGCAATGCTACCTATCATTCCATCTCCTCTTCTGAATCCAACTTGCAGTTTTTTGTCAATTTATTGCTGTAACCAATTTTGAAGTATCTTCATCAAAACTTTACATGTATGCAATATTAATGTGTTATCATTTGATCATTTCTACATTTGGTTGTACCACCTCCTTCTGGACTGGGCACCGATATGGAGATCTTTGAGCTGGGACAACAGGTAGTTGCTGCCCAGATTTCTCGACAGACAAAAGAACCCCTTCAGTGTTGCATCGATCAGTTGAAACATTTCAATTGGTATTGAGCCAATTGCCAGATCCTCATTTTTCATCAATACCTCCAATGTAGTTTGGATTCTTCCTTCATACCTTTGCTTCTTGATCATATTCTACCTGCTGGAATGATTCAACAGTGACCTATTTGACACAGGGGCTCTGTGTCCAAGGAAAGAGTGAAATATAACGGACTAGGAAAATTTGACAATGACATTGTGGCAAGGAACTAATCTCTAACAGTTAGAGAAACCTCACCTGAGCAGGGTTGAATGCAAACTAGGTCAGAAGTTCCCAGTGAGGTACACGATCGAAGCGTATGCTTCCAGTGGTGGTCTATCTACTTAATGTTGAGCATTTTCCCCAATGGCATGCGTTTTCCCAATGGCACGCTGCCCCGCTGGTTTGCCCATTGATGCAGGTATAGCAGCTTTTTCTGCAACAGACACGCCGTCCACTCTAACACCTCTTGACTTTGGATTCTAGACAATAGAAAAAATGCCCTGGGATCGATCTTAGTGATAGTTGCAGAACCCCTATGAATGTGATTGAACTCCTGAAATGTAAGCTGTGTGAATCATATTTCGGTGAAATTGTTGAAAAATACATAGGCTAATTTTTAAAAGAACAGAAGGATGACGTGGATTAAGCCTCTGGTGAATCCCCTTTGAACTTAGACCAGGGATGTGAATAGCCTTGCTATCCTACTGAGTGCATTAGAAAATGAATTATAGCAGTTGCATGTTAGTTTAAATTCTAATACTTTATCATTTGATCTCCCTTTTGACCCATTTTAAAGCTGTTCTAGTGTTTACTATTTTCTGTTAAACTCAGTTTGTTTTCTTAGTTTTATTTTATGATTGTTAGCTTTGGGTACTCTGGTTTGTTTTGTCTGTATGTTCCTTGGCATATGAAATCCAGGATGCGTGAATCCTTGGGGGATGGCATAGGAGGTGGCAGGGAAATGGAGAGCCAATAGCAAGGAATACAAGAAAGAAGAAAATATTCTAAAATTATCTTCATAATGATTATAAAACTCTTCTTAATATAACCCAACTATTGAAATGCATGCTATTTGGATTACATTCTATGACATTTGTTTATATCAAAAAGAGAAAGTAATTTTCCACAATTTTTTAAAGCCCTCTTCTATTCATAGTCGCACAGAATGGAGACAGCCTCCGAGCCCATCAACAAATAAAAGATTATTAAGCAAACTGTGGTCCTGTCCATACACACAATGCAATGTTATGCAGCATGAAAAATGGTACAAAATCTCTGAATCGCCTTATAATGTATTTGAATGTGTAGGACATGATTATGACAGAAAAAGTCAACTACAAAGGGGTAAATACAGTAAATCATGCTCAGATGGGACTTCTGAAAAATTCCCTTTACCTCAGCAAGTAGAAAACTTTTAGGACCCATGGAATTCCTTATATTCCCAAATACAGCATTTAAAACACCACTCAAATTATGTGCTTCCTTAACTATTATCAAAATCTCATTTTTTCCATTAAGCACTCAGTTGAAAAGTAGGTTTTATAACCATTACATGTGGTAGATAACCTGGAGGGGAGGGAAGGGAAAGGAGCTTTAAATAAAATTGGAAATGAATTACAAAGGATAACGATGAAAAATAAAGTGAGATCCTAGCTACTGTCATGTATATAAACCCTTTGAGAAAAATTTAAGGCATCAGCTAACATTCTCCTTTAGAATTCTAAACTGTTTTTATTTTACTTCTTTCTTTGACTATAAGTTTCATTATGTTCCTTTTTTTTTAAAATTTTTTTTATTATTATTTTTTTTTCTTTTTTAACATTTTATTAGGGGCTCATACAACTGTTATCCCAATCCATACACACATCAATTGTGTAAAGCGCATTTGTACATC
>NW_022111300.1:1803683-1844179 GCF_000313985.2 Echinops telfairi | reverse complement strand
GATAGATAAAGAACCACTAAGCATTGTAAACATATATTCCCCGAATGAGAGACCCGCGGAATATGTCAATCAAACACTCCAAAAGATGAAAAAAGCATTATGTTCCTTTTTATGACAAATCTCTCTAAACTAATTAAGTAATAGATTTTCCATTAAGCATACCATATATCTTTCAAGGTTAAGTAGGGATAAAAGACGACGTCTGAATTTTTCATTGTGAAACTGATGGGGGGAAGGAGGATATTTTAAAGTGTTGCACTGCCGTAGAATAAAAATCTTGTCAGATAAAACTGGTAGACACAGGCAACCTTATAAATGTTCTATTATCATTGTAAAACTCAAAGTGAATTAATGATATTTTTGAAATTTCCTGGGAAAATGACTTCCTGCTCCTTGAATTGTCTTGGCAAGATTCCCACCTTTGAGCTCGCTGGAGGGTGCAGAGAATAGCACGCTCCTTGTCCTGATTTCATGCAAAGCGAAGCACTCTGCCCTGGCTTTGAGAATGTTATCATTACCATTTTTAAAAGATGATTATTTTAACGAGTCGGCTCCTTAGTACCTATTCACACTATTTTAGTCTCATTGACAGTATTATGCACAGATAGTTGAAAGAATGGCTGCTATGAAACAAAGTTGAATATTACTGAAAATGAATGCATATTGACTGGGTTTCTGTTGCTTCCTCATTTTATGACAAAGAATTTTATACAGAATCAGATTTAAAATGATGCCCCATGCATTATTTGAGAGTTAAATCTAGAAATGCTGGGAATCTTAAACTAGTGGATTTTGTGGAAATGCTATCAGGAAATAATTCTGATAAAGAACATACTTTGGTGTCAACACAGCTACGTTCTCTTTCTTCCCCTCTGACCTTTGGTCTGGGTAGGAAACCTCTCCTCTATGACCCTAAGGACATTCTCTCTACATACATTTTGCTAGCAATGTACCTGGTTGTACCATAGTCACCTGTTTGGGTTTCGGGCCCACGAGCTTGAAGCCTGGACCGTATAGTAGAAGGCACGTATGCGTACCCCAGACTCTGCACTGCCTCTACAGGCTGCCCCTCCCTCAACGTGACAGGAGAAGGTGTGAAAGAGGAAGACGTGACAGGGCGTGACTACTTTACGAGTGTCAATGACTATTCTAATCAAGTTATAATTTAAGAGACCTAAAACTTTGAAGTGTTTTGGAATAGAAGCCAAATTAAAAAACTCAGGGGACAATATTTTATTTAAAGATAACCAGTTTATGAGCTGGAATAGATTCAATGACAGTGAATTTAGTTTATATCAAGAAGCTGACAAACTGAACTTGAGCCTACCCATTTCTAAAGTTTTATCACAATAAATTGCAGCCCTTTGAAACTATTGAATTTTCAGGTAGGAATTTTTAAAACATTTACACTTTCAAATATGCTGTAAACCTTTCAAACATGAGAAATGTTGGTTATATTCATTGTATCATGATTTAAAGAACCATTTCCTTATCAAAGCGCATTTGTTTGACATGTACAGTACTCTTTGTATAATAGTTGTCTTATGAAAGGAGGTGAACCCAGGTGGCTTTTCCTTTTTGTGTTGCCTTATCCTTGTTAGGAACTCATGGATACATGAATTCCAGGACCGCTCAGCTAGAGTGTGGTTGTTTAATTGGCATAATGGTAACATGTCAGGTTGCCAACTACCCTGCCCGATAGGATTGCCATGAGTGTCAATCAACTCAATGAGAGCAAGACACGGTGTTTGAAGAACCTAGCCTATCACTGCATGTCTGCTCATATTCTCGTGGGCATCCCTGACCATAAATATTATTTTGAATTTGAAAATCGTGATCTGATTTGGTGAATTTCCACTTACGGCATTGGAAATGATATTTTAAAACTCACCATCAGTTGTTAAATAGCTGTCTTGTGATTAAAAGGCAACTAACAAAAAAAGACTGTTTCATTTTGCATCTTGCCAACACTGCTTTAGAATAAGGAGGAAGAGGAGAAGAAGATGGAGAAGAAGAACCTTTCAATTGTCATGAGTTCTTGCTGTGATAATAATTTCTTTTGTAAGAGTTAATACCAAACTAGGTCCAAGGAGTTGAAGATTGTAAAAGTCCCCAGAGAAAAACTCATGCCAGATGCTAATCTGCTCCAATTTTCACCCACTCCTTTTTGAGTATATTCCTTCACATTTCTGGGTTCTGTGAATCCTGCAGTGTCCCTTAGAACTCACGAACAAGATTGAGGAGATGCCTCATGGTGTGGTTGGGGCTGTTCAGTCCAAAATCCAAAAGTCAGACAGCGATGAGGCAGCTGCTGGGACCAGAGGACACCCTCATTCTGGCTCATCTCGGGGATGAGATCAGACCCTCTGTCTGTGGGTTCATTTTATCTGCAGCAGGATGGCATCGCAGGGAGTCCTGTTCACAGTTACTCACAAGAAAATCGTATCAGTATCTTTCCCCACCTTCTAACTACACCCCTGTATGGAAAAGTTTGGGTGGAAGCTAGATGATGCCATCAGATTTCACCAAATATAATCATCTAGTCTCTACCCTTGGACTGTATCTTATTTATGCATATCTGACCTAGGACCTTTGGCAGGATATTTCCAGTAGTCACTGGCTTCTTAGATGTCCTAGTCTTTTAGTGGACTTTCTACTGGTTTGAATATGTTGTTGATGTTGAATGTGCTATCTATCCTCTAACTTAGGGCCCTTAGTTTGCTTCAAGTATTTCTCTGATTATTTTTACAGGGCAGGTTTGATATTTGAGATGGTTGTGTATAAGGTGTTTCCCTTTATGCAAATGAATATCCATTTTTGTCAGCACTAAAAGGAAAGGTCTCATCCCCCTCTAATGGATTTGGGTCCTTAGATGAATGTCAGCTTTCTTCAGGTGGATAGATTACTTCTCGGTTCTCCACCCATTTGTTCTCATGCTTGTGTCTGTCATCGTGCCAGGACCAGGCTGTTTTGATTGTGTGGCTGTACAGTGGGTTTGAAGATCAGGGAGTGTGAGGCCTGTAGACGTCATTTGGTTTCCTGAAGTAGGGTTTTAAAATTTTCTTTATTTAAGTATTTTGTATCTCTGGTCAGGTTTATTCATAAATATTTGGTTTGGGTTATTATTATAAATGGCATTTTTTTCTTACTGATGCCCCATTACCTAGTCATACATGTGTTTATCTGACATTTAACACACTTTGTAAAAGTCGTCATACCAACTTTTTAGGGGTACACAGAACTGCTAGTGTTAGGAAGAGCAATTATACTGTTAGATAATAAACATAGTCTCAGACCTCTTGAAACTTAAAGCAGAGCAGAAAGAATGGGAAAACATAAATTGCCATGTATTTTGAGATGTGCTATGATAGGATAAATTGGGGCTGCGATGGTATCACTTAGGGCAGCATGCTCAACCTATGGGTCGAGACCCCTTTGGGGGTTGAACAACCCTTTCACAGGGGTCACCCAATTCATAACAGTAGCAAAATGACAGTTATGAAGTAGGAACGAAAATAATTTGATGGTTGGAGGGTCACCGCCACATGAGGAACTGTACCAAAGGGTCGCGGCATTGGGAAAGTTGAGAACCACTGGCTTAGAGGATTAAGGGAAATGTCTGGAAAAAAGGAATTCTAAGTAGAGGCCAGAAGCATGAGGAAATTGGGATCAGTTGAGCAAATGAGGTTAAAAAGTAAGGAGAATGCTTTCAGACCGAGCAGGAATCATTTGGGTTTCCTTAGAGTGGTTTCTCCTTGCAAGTGGGGTAGTTTGGGGGGAAGGGTCAGGAGAGCATTGAGGGCAATTCTTAGCATTGCCTGCCTACCTCACAACAATTGCCCCCTTTTTGTTGCCAACAGAACCTTAATCACATTCAGAGATCTGTCCTCAACCCTCAAGTCAGGAGAAGATCTCTCCAGATACCAGCAGGTAGATAGTGATTCTGCCACTCCAAATCTGACAATCTTCTCTCCTTTCTAGATTGGTTTAGAAATAGGTATGGAACTTATTTTGTCAATGAGGTTGAAAGTAAGTCTTCTAGAAGCTTCTGGAGAAAATTGCCTGATAATTGAGAAAGCTGTAGAAGGAGTTGAAGCCCTTCCCTGTCTCTTGGATGCTACCAAGTGGGAACGTGACTCTTGGAATTGTTGCTGCAGTCATTTTGCCATTAACAAGAAAGTAAAGCTGTGCATTAAAAAGGGTTAACCCAAGAGCATTACAAAGAGGGAAAACTGGAGTCCTCATATGTAATCCTAAGATATCGCTCTAAACTCTGGGAGGTGTTTTTGTGAGATAAGAATTCCCTGGTTGTCTATGTTTCCCAGGCCTTCCTATGCTCAGGAGCCTCGAGCAGCCCCTCCTTTAGCTGAATTCAATTCTCTGCAACAGTTATTGTTGCTTATGTTCTGCTTTCTGGGGAGATGTTCTCTTCCCACCTGGATTGGGCTAACCACGAACTTTCATGGAATCTTCTATCACACATCACATTTTTGACATCAGTTCATGTTCAGTGTGTACCTTTGAGGGCCCCTTAACCCCCAGAGTTCACATCCCTAACAAGGGCATGCTAATCCAAAGTATTTGGTGAGTATTTGAAGGATTAACATTGCACCGTGACTATCTGATAATAACTAGAGGCAACTCTGTATTCCTAGAGCATCCATTTCAAAGCACACCGTGAGGTGAGATGTCAGGGGCAATAGCATAAGTCAAGTCCTGGAGTGAACGAGTGGATTTTGGTGTAATGAGCACGAATTTGGATTGGAAGATTGGGCTCCAGAGCTGTCATTAACGCTCCATGTGTGCTGGCTAAGGAAAAGGAAATGATGTCACACGTGGAAGAATGAAAACTGAATCATTACCATGAATTTTGTTGTTCCTTGTGCTCTGTACTTGGGCTAGATAGAGATTAAAATGTTCATTATTGAACATCAGACAGAGTTATCCAGTGAGCCTGCTTAAAATTTCCCCCGTGGGCCTTTAAATCTGGCAGGGGTTAGACCTATACATTCCATACGTTCCATGTACATAGCACTACTCAGAACAACAGGCCCAGGAACGTGGGGTCTCTGTTTCAGAAAAAGGGAATGCTAGTCTCTCTGAAAACAGACGTCACGTTGAAGAGCAAGTGCAGACATGGGGTTTACTGACCTGCACTTATACCAAGGAGGGAGCCGCTACATGAGGGGACATGCCCAATTGTAGAAGCAGAAGTCCAGTTCCAGAAGACTTTACTGTACTGTCTGAGTAGAAGCCCCCAAAGCCATGGAGCACCTGTCTAGTAAATGCTGACGTGCCAGGAGAACAGCTGCTCGGGGTCCACTCCCTTATTCACACCTAAGGAAACCAATTCCGGGGGAGACTCAATGGCCGGTCCACAGCTGTCAAAGGTTCACTGGCAGAGCGAGGGACACAGTCCGACTCTGTTGATCTCCAGGACTCCAAGAAATCATTCTGAAGAGACACACGATGTGGCTAGAAGTTAGAAGAAATAAATTCTAAAAAGTTTAATGATCAAGTTATATTCATGAAGGACAAAGGCGCTGGACCTGACTCCTGGATACATGGGTGAGGGGAGACCGCCTTGTACCACACGGCTAGTTTGTTACAGACTGTGATCAGGACAAACAAGGAAATGACACTGTTTGCCCATGACCTGGGTCTGCAGGTGAGGAAGTGCTTTTTGCTACAGGGTGAGTGGTTAAGGACACAATTTTTAAGCAGCTTGGACAGAATGAGAAACATCTCTTTTTCATAAACCTTAAGTACAACAATATTATAGTGCTCTGTACTTGGGTTAAATATATTGAATTTTTTATTATTAAATATAAGACAAGAATTATCAAGAGTGACTGGAAATTTTTTCTGTTGGGGTCTTCAAATCTGGCAGAAGTTAGAGCGATTCATTCTAAATGATAGCAGGTCGTACCAGTTGACAGTCCTTTAAGGCACAGCAAAACCTTTGACCTTTAAGTGTTTCTTGAGTAAAATATCCTCTTACAGAGAATCCATACATGTTGTCATAGAACTCATTTGAAAGGTTTAGTGTTAAATCACAAAATTCCTTGTACTTCGCTCAGAAACATCAACAACAATTAAATATGCTTCTACTAAGAAGCAATGGTCCAAATCTTTCCTTCATCACCAAGACAAGGATCAAGCAATGCGTCACTCTGCAAAATGACTTGAGTCCCTGCAGACTAGGGACTGCGGAGTCCCTCTGGCGATGGCCACAGCAGCCGGGCTTCCACTTTCTATTCGAGCATTATTTCCGCCGCCTTCTCCTTTTCGCATCTTTCTTTCATAGCTTAGTCACCTCATCAGAAGAGACGAATGTAAGTAAAGACTGCGGTGTGCTTTTCAGCACTTTTGCAAAAGCAGATATGCCCACGAGGAATCAAACATTTCCTTGGACTCTCAGCATCTACAAAGGGTGACTGGGACATTGCTTAACTCGGTGACAGCAGTACAGGCAAGTGGCTCCGTGCCTAGTGGACAGCACTGAAAACAAGGGCAAGGGACAATGAACTTCAAATGCCACTGAACATGATGGCTTCTAGATGGGTCCTGTTGGGCCATAGGATACTGTCAGTCTTTCTGTCCTTCAAACACATGTATGATCTCAGTCAGTAACTGCCTGGCTGATCAATTCTGCTACTACCGATGAAATCTGAGGAAGAATCCAGGTTTTAATTCTTGAAATTAGGGATCATGTTTAAGTGACATCCTAGGATCTTTATAGATATTAACATCTTCATTGTGCTCCTGAGTTGTGCAAATGCGTTTGCACCCATCCATCACTTAATTCTTGGGAGCTCAAATTCATCCAGTCATGCCAAAGAGTCTGCTTCCAAACAGACACTGGAACAGTTCTGCTCCGTCACCCATGAGGTCATCATGAGTTAGAATCAATTCAATAGCACCAAGTTTAATGGGTATGCCATCTCTTTGACAACATAAATCTCATTAACAATATTAATAGAGACACGCATTGCTTAACATTCAGGCTAGGTTCTGTGAAATTGGATTTACTCAATTTGGACATTGAAAAGACACCATATTATGTAGACAAGAAAGGTGAAGGGCAGCCCTGATTCATAGTCCTAGGATACCAAGGGACTGTGTGAAAATTTGGATCCATCAATGGGACTCTTCTATGATTGCTATCTGGTCTCTAATACGTGCACCCAGTCCATGCCTCAGAGTGCACCCGATCCCAGCTCTGTTTCCATGACTGCCCCCAGCCCCCTTCCTTCCTCCCCGCTTGCCTTACCCACCCTCCCAATGGGATTTGAACTCTTATAGTCCACTTACCCCATTTTCTGCTTCCTCTTCCACCTCCACCCACTATACAGACTGCCTTTCCTGCTCATCCTCCCACCTACCCAATAGCTCCCCAAGCTCAGAAAGCATGGAGGCCACTATGGGGAGGAGTCTAGGCCTCGGGACCATCCTAATGTACACAGCACATTTACTTAGTGTGCATCCCTCTACCGCTCTAAGGGCAGTTTCCTCCCTGTCCCCCTGCCCCCACTCCAGACCCCCGGGAGAGTTCAAGAGAGAATTTTTTCAGAGCTCGAAAGCTGTCCATGTGGAAGGGAAGGTGATTATGATGCCGTTGTTGGGAGTAGGGGTGATTTCAATAGTTTCAAAGTGATGGCATGCTTACATAACATTCGAGGGCAAATAGGGGTTGTTTATTAGAAGTCAGGCTTTCATCACCCAAGAACACAGTGTACTTCAGCAGCTTTCATATGAACACCAGCTATCCTAAGTGGGGGAATCCAGGTTACAGGAAATCTATAGAAGATGAAATGGTATACAAATTATTTACATTATTTTGTAAGGTACCCCCAGATATTATTGGATAGTAATATAACATTTATTCCTTGTATCTGTTTGCTTATGTATTGAGAAAATATGTGTTAGTATTAGTTATATGAAAGACATTAAGCTAGAATTTTGAGAGTATAAGGATGAATAATATACAGTCTCTTTTTTCCATTAAACTTGCATACTGGGTAGGAGACAGAGGACTTATAAGACAGACTGCTATCCAGGATAGCAGATGTAACCAGCCTTAGTAAGCACAGAGAGGGATGCACAGACTGGGACTGAGGAAATCAGGATGGCTTCCTGGGAAAGGTGACAATAAAACTGAGTCCAGAAAGATCAGGTAGAGTGGGATGACAGTAGCAAGGCTTTGACAATTGATTCCAGCAAAGCAAAGAGAAGGGGGGGAAAGCCTGTCTGTGAAAAAAAGTATGGTAGTTACACAATTTCATGTCAACTTGATAAATAAGAATGAAGGGTTGGAGTCTAGCCTGTCAATCAGGTTACAGCCTGATGCCTCCGATGGCTCTGGCCTTCTGATGCCTCTCTTCCTCCCTGTAGGCAGCACACACACTCTCTCTGTTACTCATACCTGTTGACAAGCAAAATAGAGCCACACTGATGGCAGCCAGAGCCCTGGAGATGCTTTCACCACCTATTGTACCCACAGGACGTTCCACGCACTGGCCTGTGATCCTCCTGCATTCGGCATCATTGCATGTGCTGAGGGAGTCTGAAGAGGAAGTCATGGGTGAATATTGGACTATGGGCTAATATTGAACTTACGGACTTGGCTGGGATGTTTTACTGATGCATAATTACTTCTTGATATAAAGTTCCCTCACACATATTTGAGTGCTTCTGGATTTGTTTCTCTAGTCAACCCAGACTAACACAAAAATGTATTGGAGCTGATTCCAGAGCAAATAGGGGCCAAGACATGAACACTCATTATACGGCATTCAATCTTTACCCTGGGGCTGATGGAAAACCATTCAAAGACCCAGAGAGAAGGACATTGTTTGATCAGCTTGGTGCCCGTATCATTCCGGGAAGTAGGTTGAGTGCAATGCACTCTTCCAGGCACGGATTGACCCCGGACAGGCCCCTGGACACACACGGCTGCATGAAGAAACTAGACCTATCTGAGAGACAATACGAGGGTGAAACCTCTAGTCTGAGGATCAGTGGGGGAAGAGGCTATTTATCAATGTTACCTTGGGCTGCTGGCCAGATGATGCCACCACTCACAGACATGTGGAAAACAGGAAAAGTACTGATTTATTCATGGAGAAATGATGGGATACATGTTAGATACTTTATGTTGGGCATTTTGATGAGAAAGTCTAACAGCAACGACTCCCATTGAATCTCAGAATAGATATTTAAATGGGAGGCATTCAGATATTTAAATGGGAGGCATACATGTTTTTTAAAATTTCTATAAAACCCTGGGAACTCCCCATCTCAGGAAAAAGGTTCTGAAAGTGAAAAAATATGGAGTCCTGGAGACCTCAGATTTAATAGTGCGTTGAGGAAGAAAAAAATCCAAAATGTTTAGAAATTTGTCAGAGAGTAAGGAAGGCTATCAATGTGGTCTCACTGTCCTGAAAATCAAAGGAAAAAGGAAAACAAGACTGAGGCCGAGTCGTGAAGAGGACTTCTTGTTTGGCCACGAGAGCCTGTCTTGTTCGTGTTCAGAGTCCAGTGGAGCCCAGCCCAGCCCGACTGAGGAGTCGCACGATGAGGAGACCATGTCTTCTAAATGCCTAACTATAAATGCTGTGAAAGGAAGTCTGAAAATGGAAAGCATATAAGGGCAAGAAAGAAAGTACTTCTATAAAACTACAGATATCTGTATGAAACCAAGTATCAGAATGTGCAGCAATTGTCTCCACCTAAGTCTATACACGTCGGAGGGCAGCGTTTATGAGATTTTGTTCTAACCCTTCCTTGAGGAGTTCTGCCTATAGGGCGGATAGGGGAAGGTTTCCTCAGGGAAATCTCCTAAGGCAGTCCTTCATGTCGATGAGCATATGTATTATTGTGATGGAAAAAATTGTATCAATATTTTTCTGACCCTTTCCTCACCCAATACAATTTTCAATTTTCCTTATGTATCTTCCTCCTAAGGACGTGGGACCATTCTGTGTCTTTTGAGAAAATCTACTAAGACTGCCCCTTTGATATGAAAGCAAGCAAACAATTGCCTTAACCTTCTGAGCTAACCTTTGGACTTGAATTTAACTGGTCTAGTAGATCCCCTTGGAAGCTTCTGCTTTGATTGGACCTTTTATTTGAAGGTAGCCCAACCAGTCCAAAGCAAGTGCATCCCTGAGAGAACTTGTCTGCAGACAGTCACTGATTGCAGGGATGTATTTAAACATGTATTGTTTGAAGATAGCTGTGCATGGATGAACTCGAATGCTACTAGCCATACTTTTACTCTCATATATTATATATTGACTCACATATTATATATTATAATAAGATGTATTATCAATAATATAGGTATTATTAATAATATATGCCATATATTGATGTCGAACGGATCACTGAAGACAAATGGGTGCATAAGCAAATGTGGTGAAGAAAGCTGATGGTGCCCGGCTATCAAAAAGTATAGCGTCTGGGGTCTTAAAGGCTTGAAGGTAATCAAGCGGCCATCAAGCTCAGAAGCAACAAAGCCCACATGGAAGAAGCACACCAGCCTATGCAACCAGGAGGTGTCGAAGGGATCAGGTGTAAGGCATCATCAGAACAAAAAATCTTACCATAGTGAATGATGGGGGGAGTGCGGAGTGGAGATCCAAAGCCCATTAGTAGGCCACTGGAGATCCCCTTGCAGAGGGGTCTCGGGGAGAATATGAGCCATTCAGGGTGCGATGTAACAATGATGAGAAATACAACTTTCCTCTAGTTCCTAAATGTTTCCTCCCCGCTCCCACTACCATGACTCGAATTCGATCTTGCAAGTCTGGCTAGACCAGAGGAAGTACACTGGTACAGATAGGAACTGAAAATACAGGGAATCCAGGACGGATGAGCCCTATAGGACCAGTGGTGTGAGTGGCAAAACAGGGAGGGTAAAGGGAGAATGGGTAGGAAAGAGGGAACCGATTACATAGAACTGTGTGTGACCTCCTCCCTGGGGGATGGACAACCGAAAAGTGGATGAAGGGAGACGTCGGATAGGGCAAGATATGACAAAATACCCATTTATAAACTATCAAGGGCTCATGCGGGAGGGGGGAGCGGGGAGGGAGGGGAAAAATGAGGACCTAATGTCGGGGGTTTAAATGGAGAGAAAATGTTTTGAGAAACGATGTACAAATGCGCTTTACACAATTGATGTGTGTATGGATTGGGATAACAGTTGTATGAGCCCCTAATAAAATGTTAAAAATAAATAAATAAATAAACAAAGATAGAACGGGAAGCATTAATAGGAAAAAATATAGAGAGATGACTATTAAAGCATCAAAAGAAACAAATCAGTGACCACATGGACTCCGGAGGAAAGAGAACGTCTCAGCAGACTTATCACATGAGATGAGATGAGATCAAGTCAGTGAGCAATCCTCCCCCTCTAAATAAATGTCCTGGGCCACATGGTTTCACTGCAGAATTCCACGAAACATTCCAAGAGGAATTGACACACATATGGTTTAAACTCTTCCAGAAGCTAAAGAGAGAAGAGATAAGCCCTAATTCATTTTATGAAATAAACATAACTCTGATACTAAAATTACACACACTCAGAGGGGGGGGTGAAGAACTAGAGGAAACCATCTCTTTCTTTCATTCTTTTTAAATAAACAATTTATTGATTATTGTGGTTTGGGTAAAGTTTATAGAGCAAATTAGTTTTTCATTCAACAGTTTACATATATTTTTTGTTTAATGACATAAATTACAATCCCCTCGATGAATCAACACTTTCTTCACTTCCTCCTGGGTCACCTATTTCCACTCAGCCTTCTTTTTTGCCCCTCACTGCCTTCTTAGCTTTGTTTTACAGCAGACTGACCTGTTGGTCTTGTGGTTCACATTTTTTCGGAGTAGAACATTGTTATCATTCACCTTGTAGGCTTGTCTACTGTCTGGCTGCAAGGCGATTCCCTGGGAGTAGGTTCAGTTCCAATTGAAGGTGTCTAAGGGTCAATTTCTCAGGGGGTTTCCATTGGACAGCAATGACTCTAGCTTTTATTAATTTGGAGTTTGTCCTACACTGTCTCCAACGCTCTCCAACATCTTTTCTTGTGATGCCAATCAAAACAGTCAATAGTGGTAGTCCAGAAAACTCTGGTTCTTCTGTTCTCAGGGTGATGGAAACTGGTGTGCATGAGGTCCAGTGGTCCTTAGGAATGATGGTTTGCTTCAGTTTCCATTCTTATTTACTCTGAACAGTGGGAGACCAATGGTAGCATCTTAGATGACTGCTAGCAAGTCTTTAAGACCCAGTCATTACTCACCAAAATAGATTGTAGAGCACAGACTTCACGGACAAGGGTATATTAATTGTCTTATGTGTCCTTTGAGACTATCGTCCTAAACTCCCAAGCCCCGTGTTTAATTCCCTCTAAGTGTTTGCTTATGGCTACGTTTTTATAATTTTGTTGCCTGCATGCTCTACTATATTCATGAATTAATTTGTAGTGCATTCAAATACAAATGTAGAATTACCCTTTATTGAACATATGTTTGTGTGTGTGAGGGGGGTATAATCCCATTCACTTTGCCACATGCCTCCTAACCCTCTTGTCTTTTTGTTTGTTACCACTGCTATTGCAGTATTGTGTATGGACTTGGACTTACCTTTGCTGCCTGGGACTCTTGTGCACCTCTAGTGCCTTCCTTCGTCTCATTCACTTGCGCTCACCTTCCCTGCTGTTTACTGTCCTGGGCTTCACCTGAGTTAGTATGTGTCTATTCTCTAAACAGTGGCTTTCCCTGGTAATCAGCAAACACTGATTCTTTCTGTGTGTACAAATCTTTTTCTTGAACTTTTAAAATAATGGCATCATAAATATTTGTTTTTGTGAATGACTTATTTAACTCAGCTTAACAAGCTATAGGTTCATCCATGTTATGAGATGTTTCATGGATTGTTTGTTACTCAGCCACACTGTGTAGTTAAGGATTTCAGTAAATGCGTGTGTCATAGGTTGTTTTTCCATTCATCTACTGATGGGCACTTAGTTTTTCCCATCTTTAGGGTATTGCAAAGAGCATAGATATTCATATATTCATACCACGGCTCTCATTTCTCTAGACGATATACCTAGTATATACCTAGTATATACCTAGTATATACCCTTTCACAGGGGTCGCCTGATTCATAACAGTAGCAAAATTACACTTATGAAGAAGCAACAAAAATAATTTTATGGTTGGGGGGTAACCACAACATGAGGAACCTTCTTCAAGGGTTGCGGCATTAGGACGGTTGAGAACCACTGCAATGTCTGACTGCCAGCATTTCTTTACTGTTGGTTGGCCGCTTGATGGTCTCATTGGTGGGGATTTTGTTGGATTGTTTGTCCTTGTGTTGTTGAGGTGTTGAAGTATTCTGTCAATTTTAGATATCTGTTGCTTGTCAAACACGTAATTGACAAGCTTCCCCTTAGTTACATGCTCTCCTTTTATTCTTTGGACCAGTCTTTTCATGTAAGTGCTTGATTTTTAGATGTGCTCACTCATCTGATGCGTCTTCTGCTGCTCATGCATCTTAATTGCACTGGATTGATTATTTATGCCATAAACTGGAACCTTTAAACTACTGTTATTTTGTTTTCCAAACAAGTTCTACACTGAGGTCTTTGATTCCTCTTAGCCAGTTTGGGTACACGGTGTAAGGTCCTGAACGTGGACACCAGGTGAGCCAGCTCCATTGGTTAAAGAGCATCTATTGCCTAGTTTATGGATTTCTGCATTTCGTTCAAGATTAGCTGCCCATAAGGAGGTGGCTTTACGTCTTTCTGCTCAATTCTATTCCACTGATCCATGTCTTTGTCATTCGACTAACTCCAGGTTGTTTTGATTACTGTGACTTGTTAAAATGTCAATAACATCCAAAGAAATCTACAGATGCAACAAAATTCGGATCAAAATTTCAATAGCTTTCTTTAAAGAGATAGAATATATATATATATCTCCTAAACTTTTGGGGGCTCTGAATAGCTGAACAATGCTAAAAGAGAAGAACACAGTAGTGTAAAGCCACCTTGCCTCCATGACAGGCTCCGCAGCCTTGGGGAGGCCTTGGTTTCATCTTGCTCTGTGTACAGTACAGAGCTGGAAAATCTCGGGGACTGAGGCTAGCCAACCCGGGAACGACACAGCGGGCCAAACCACCACTGAGAAGACGACATAGCCAGCGCGGGAACAACACAAAGGACCAAACTGCCAACCCACCACAAACAAGCCAATCAGCGGAAAGCGGGAGGGGCGGGCTGGGGACGCCCTGGCTACGTAAACCCTGTGTATATAAGCGGCAGCGTTCTCTTTGCTTGGGGCTCTTGTCCAAGAAGGCGCATGTGGTTGAGTACCTGAGGACTTGAGCCCGGGCTTAAGCTAGTACAAATAAAACCTCTTTTGTTATTGCAGCCTTGTGTCTGACCTCCTTCCATTGTGGGGGTAAGCGCTCCCAGTCCCTGCAGTACGATAACTCACAAGCCTTGATTTTACAGCATACTACACAGCTAGCATAATCAAGGCAGCCGGATAGGTTCAATAATAGAATATAAATTAATCCACACATCTGACGTCATTTGATAATTCTCTTCAATAAATGGGAAAAATGCTGGGGAAATGGATTTTCGTGTGTCAAAATTCAAACAGGATCCTGGTCTAATACCATACACAGAAGCAAATTCAAAAAAGATTAAGGGCATCACTGCACATGACATAACCATGACATTCTTAGAAGACTCAGCAAGGCCAATGCTGTGAAGCACAGTTTTCAACCATGATTTATCGAACACAATAGCAAAAGCTCAAACAACAAAAAGATAAAATAAAAGACTCTTGCTCATAAAAGGTTTTACCTAAAAAGTGAAAAGATAAGCTATCAGCTAAGAGAATGTGGGGAGACTTTAACTAGTTTATGGACAAATGCTGTTATCTTTTAATTCCATTTTTTTGAATCTTTATGAAGTTCTTTGTATCTGTGGAAACCTTACAGCTGACAAGAATCTATCGGTCTAGACAGCTTCAACAACTTAACAGTAAAATGACAAATAATCCAATCATAAAGTGAGCAAAGGACTTGAAAAGACAGTTCACCAAATAGGATATTCAAATGGCCACCCAACACATGAAAATGTGCTCAGCATCATTAGCCATCAAAATCAAAATTGCCCTCTCACTAGGACAGGTAATATAGAAAACAAAAGGAAAATAAACACAAACAGAAAATAACAAGTACTGGCTGGGGTGTAGGGAAATTAGAACCATTATAGACTGCTGGTTGGAAGGCAGAATGGTACTGTCATTATAGAAAACAGCCTGGCAATTCCTTAAACACCTAAACACAGGACAACCCTATGGCCCAGGAAATCCAAAAGACGTGAAAGGTGAAACTCAAAGAGACATTGGTACACCGGTGTTCATCGAAGCATGGTTCACAGAGGTGGAAACAACCTAAATGCTTATCCTCAGATGAACAGAGAAACAAACTGTGGCACATGCGGTCTATTCCAGCCATGGAACCCGACTCAATAGGAAGTCACTATGTGCTGCTGCATGGATAGAGCTTGAAGACATTATGCTGACTGAAATCAGTCTGTCACAAAGGACGAATATTGTATGACCTGACTTATGTAAAGAGACAGGAACATTCAAGCATAGGGAGATGACAGTTGCTGGTGCTTCCCAGCGAAAGAAGGGAGGGAAGGAAGAATGAGTGGTGGTGGAGGAAACACACTGATAGGGGTTATGGAAGCACAGCCAATTTGGTATAGTTGCTGTCAATAAGTTGCACACAGGTAGGGGCTTGGATTGTGAGACTTGGGTGATACGTATTTTGTAAAGAAATAATTAATAAGGGGAATTAATGAATAGAGGTTCCCGAGAAGACAGAGAAGGATGGGATCTAAGGACAAGATCACCCATAAATAAAGGCACACCAGCACATGTTAAGGAGGAGAGATTGTCCTTTATTTTATCTTAAAGTTGGGAAAATATTCAGTATAAAACTGTGGGTGACTGATTCCAATCACATAGTAACTCACATCTCCTGTTCACTTAATAATAAGATTTATGGAAATTCTCTCATGCCCTTAAGGACTCCCAGTAGAGCTGTATGGTAGGCATTGTGCTGCTAATGAAAGGTAGGTAGCTCAAACCCACAGGCCATTCAGAGGGTGAAAAGGAGGCTTCTCTACACCAGTAAAGGTTTGCAATCTTGGAAACCCTGCAGAGCAGTTCTACTTTGTCCTACAGGCTGCTAGATGCAGGGATCAACTGGATGACAATGGAGGGGTGTGTGTGGGGGGTGGAGAGTGGGGGAGGATGACCTTGGTACCATGAGAGGAACAAGCACTCTGAAGAACTTATGATTAATCAAAGAAAGTACCCAGCACTAGGAACTCATCGTTTGGGCAGTGGGGTTGAGACTGAGCGCATACACACACATTAATCGAAACCATCTGTGATCATCTTATTGTGACTTATGGTTTGCAGTGAGTACCTTTATAACCTTCAGATATGAAAACCACTATTAACATATCACTTTCCTTAATGTAATTGAAAAGAGCAATGCTCAGTGTTGACCATTGATGGATACAGTTGTTATTAATCTAGCCAAGGGACTGGAATTAATTAACCTTGGCAATGACTTGAATGTTGACCCTCTTCTAAGCAGGCCAATTTTCCACACTGGAGAACATGACTAATTATCTGGTTCATTTAGGGAGAGAACCACTGGAGAGCAAAACAGACAGACACACAGCAGACCATTCCTTCAATTACTAGTCTTATCAAGCAATTCTTACTACAATGCCTTTCCTCCCATAAGAAAATGTACCACAAAATAAGAATGTTGCTTATAACTTTCAAAATGGTTAGAGACAGAGAAGTGCCGGCTAATTTATCAGTGCAGCTGAGTTTTTTTGGTTTTGTTTTTTACTACAATATAAAAAAAAGTTCCCTCATCTTCATTTTATGTCATGGCATTTTGCAATACTTTCCTTTTATAAACTGAAAGATACGGTTTTTAGTTTTTTTTGGGTATAACTATCCTATATGTCGAAAAGAGAAAAACTCTGAAACTCAGAAAGACACTCTTTGAAATGCATCCACAAACATTCCATTATTTGCATTATATAAATTTAAGCAGCACCTTTTGTTAGTTGAAAAAGAACAAAACTACATGAAAACACAATAGAGTTAATCAGATGCATGCCAATGGAAAGCGATCACACCAAAATATCTTAAAACAAAAGGTCTGTTTGACAAAATCCTGTTTTGTGTAACGTTTACCGAACTGCTCATTCTCGATGCCAATACTGAGGACAGGCTTTATACCATTTCCAAAACTACCAAGAGCAAGAGCGAACATAGGAATGGGACTAAAGAAGTCGACCAATCTCATTCTTTGACCAGTACATCTTATGCAATTCAGCTTTCTCCAGCCTCAGCACCATGTTTTTATTGAGTTGCCACATGAAGCTTACAAGCAAACAGGAAGAACCCAAGCAGTCTCTCTCTCTCTTTGTCATGGTTTATGCGATGTGGTACAGGACACATCCTCCTCTTCATTAAACCAGATGGGCTCATTGCCAGGCCCCAAATGAAGAGGATCCGCATTCATTTGGAGCATCCTCTCTGAACCAAGGAAACTGGCACCTTTTTAACATTCAGGTAATGGCTTGGTGGTTTTTTTTTTTGTTTTGTTGTTTTTTTCCTTTCTTAAAGCAAATACTAAGGCAGCTTCCATAACAGAGTGAGAACATTCCTGGCCAGCAGCACAGCTCCTGCTAGAGTGTGTGCCATGCGGAATGATAGTCCCAGCAACATGATGACTTCCTTCTCATGAGTGCTAATGGGCTTGGGAAGGAAACCGAACACTGAGAATTTACTGGAACAAGGTCAAGGGATACACCAGAAAAGCAGAGGCAAAAGGGTGTCAGTCTGAAGCAATAGTAGAACACAAACTATATGCTTTAAATGCTCTTATCCACTGATTTTAAAGTTACCTACCTAAGGTAAATTTTCTTTAATTTTTTTTGAAGTTTACAAATAAAATTTTTAAATAGTATTTTGAATGTCTAAGAAAAACATACTAATAATGTTAAAAGAAATAAATCTAAAAAATTACTTATAAAAATTTATGCACAGACATATTCCCCCCTCTCCTTACTCCAGTTGCCGGTGAGTCAATTCCAATTTATAAAAATCCCATAGAGTGGCTCAATGGTTCTCTTTCAGAAGTAGATAACCAGGGGTTTGAACCTTCAATCTTTCTGGTCACAGTAGTGTTTGTAAATAATTTGTACCATCAAGGAGGACTCCGTCTACTTTGCATAGCATAAATCAGTGTATCTCACACACGTCAATGTAAAAGACCAATACGACTCAATGATGACTTCAACTCACTCTAAAGGACCATAACTCAATTTAAGGAAACCAGCATCTTCCCTACTGGACCAATAGACAACATGAGTACCATAACTTTAAATGGATTTGGTGTATGTAGCAGATTTGCCCGGTACAATACGTAGTTTGATGACTTGACGGCTAGTTTAATGAGTGTTTATTGTAGTTTTAAGTAAAATGAGATCTTTAACAATTTCAGTTTTTGTTTGTTTGTTTAAGAGCAAAGATGTGCCTTGGAGGACTCAAGAGTGTCCGAACCATTGGAAGTATGGTGTTGGTGATGACCACTGCAAGCCCATGGTCTGCCAGAACACAGCCATGCTTGATCAAAGGGAGGGGCAGCCCGAAGGAAGAGCCTCCAAGCAAGGGGTGGACTCTGTGATGGCAACAATGCACAGAGGACCAGCCAGGGTTCCTTCTGTTGTACACAGGGCGGTTGGGTGTCAGACCCGATTGTTGGGCACCTAACAACAACGGATGAAGACAGCGATGAGGGGATTGGGATTTACCTCGCCTGCATCTGTGACTGTAGTATTTGGTTGCTACGATGAACACAAAACACTTAAACAGAGTAGACAGCACCCCCATAGAGTTAGAATTAAGGATATTGGGATAAAATTGGGCTATTAAAAAATTTAGACTTTACTTTTAGAAATATTGGATAAATCGAAAAATCGAACATGAAGTGCTAAGCGTTTCCGTCTACTCCTTTCCCTTCTTACTCAAACCTGGCATTAGTATGAGACTGTTTTCATAACTGATGGTCCAATATTGATTGCTCCATCATCCATTACTGTTCATTGTGAACTAAGTTAACACTGGTCAGATATTTTATAGAATGACTCTCAGTTTAGTTTGTCTAATATTTTTCTCGGGATTAGACAGGAATTTATGGGTTTGAGGGAGCCAATAGCACAGCAGTGAAACGTTCTTCAGATATCATATACATACTTTGTATCAGGGGGATACAGAGTATCAACATGACTCATCATCACTGAGGCTGTTTACCTGGCCCTTGTTAAAGGGATAGGAACCATGTGCCTGGACTGTCAAGGTACTGTTTTTCCTTTTCATACCATATTCCTTAGAAGAAAGTCAGTAAGACCAGACTTGAGAGAGGTGTTAGCTCTACCTGTTGAAACCATTGCAGTGATTAATTCCTAAATCAAAGCTACTTTTTGATAAAATATTGCACGGGTAATAAATAACCACGGAAGTACCTCTAGAGCTAACGAAGTCTCTCAAATTCACTTTGATTACACATACATATGGTTATACATATGCATGCACATACAAATATATGTGTCACTGTCTCTTTATGCTGATACTTATTTTAAAATAAGTAAACATTATCCAGAAAAAAACAGGTCATAAATGTAATATGTGAGAGGGGGTAGGGAGGGGGGCGGGGATCGAGGGGGAAAAAAATGTAATATGTGAAAAAACTTTTCAAAAACTTTGAAAAGCATGGTTGTAATGCTTAAATATTTTAATTTTCACAGTGATTAAATCGGAAACAAATTCCACACATCTACAAACAATTACACCAAAAAACTGTCCTCAAAACTAAAAATATGTAACTTTCCTTTTTTTTTCTTCAGTTTTATAGATGACTGATCAAATAGATACTCACTATAATGGCTTCCAATGAGTACTAATAATGGTTCCAAGAACATCTCAGTAAAATACTGGACAGGTTCCCAGATAGCAGGTTTCTTTTAGATGGAAAATTCTATTAGCAGCACTAAAATTCCATTTTAATTAGCCAGGGCACTTCAATATACTTTGGAGCTGATGAAGTGCTCTTCAGACGAGCAATTCTTAAGTTCTGTTTTAATTTAATTTCTATTTCAATTTGACAGTAACCAAGGAATGCTTGGGACTCAATTCAATGACAACAAAGTAGTTCAAGTACTGTAAGTTTTCAGTTTGTTTTCAGTTATTCATCTCATCATTCATATTCACTTTCAAAATTAGAAACGACCCCACTATCCCCTTGGGAAACAACAGCCTACTTTGAAATCTTTCTTTAGGTTTTTGAGTTTGATAGAATATATCAAATGAAAACTTTTATATAATCCTGCCCTTTTGTTCCTAAAATGATTAAAATAAGAAGCAGTCCTTTGGGTTGGAGGCCAGCAAATATCTATTCCTTTAAAGGAATGAAAAGTAACAAGTTTACTACCACGCTGATAACTGTCGTGATGAAGTAAGAGGGAGAAAATAGTCCCAGCGTTAATTTTCAGTTTGTTCCTAACGGATCATGACAATTCGGAGAGACATTGACATTCCTTGCCTCCTTTTCTTTTACCATGGAATTAAAACTAAAAGAAATGTTCAGATCTTGACTGAATAAGTAACTAAGAAGGATGTAGACGTTAGAGCTTATCTTGGTGAAAGAAACTTGTGAGCTGATTTTACACATGTGAACTATCCTAATTGTTACTCAGGCCACAGGCTTTCTCTTGAAAGCCCACGTGGGACATTTCTTGCCCTTTTTCTAAGTCAGATTCTTCGCAGGCCCACGCCCCAGCTCATTGGAGCCATGGGCTCTCTCAACCCCTGAGGAAACACACCTTGAACTCCTAAAACAGCACATTTTGTCTCTGCATGATGCCTAACAGACAGGAGGTGGCCATTAAATATTTGTTAAAGTGAATATTTTATTTTTTTTGAACATTTTAAATATGTTTTAAATTGTAAAATTGCCTATGTTTCAGAGATAAAATTGAAAAGCACAAATAAAATAAAAAAGGAGTAAAAATGGACTTTAAACCTCCCATCCTGAGACATGCACTGCTAACAAAAAATGGAATCATTCTATAGAAAACATTTGTGATAGTAATAGAATCAGTTTCATATAAAAGACAGTTTAATGTGGACAACTATGTAAAAATCAATTAAATCAATGATTTTATAAAAGGTAAAAAATCTAGTCATACATTTGTATTTGGTGGGGGAAATAACTGTGTAAATATTTTTGGAAAAGGAGCCTAGGAAATTTTAATGAAGAAAAAAATGACTAGCTTAAAAATCTGTGGATTTAGGGGTAAGAGGTGTAAGACAGATATTACACACAGGAGCTCATTTTATTCTCATGCCATCGCATGACGTGGATATTAATGTTACCCTTATTGACAGATGTGGACATTGAGACTAAGAGGTTGAAGTTCCCCAAGGGCAGATAGCAAGGATGTGGCACCCATATTAGGTTCTTAACCCAGAAGTGCTGTTGTGCTATAACTGCTGTTGTACATGCTGTTTATAATGGGAGTCCCGTATGATACAAACAGTTGACATGCTCAGCTGCTAACAGAAAAGATGGAGGTTCAAGTGTTTGCAGAGGTACCTCAGAAGAAAGGCCTGGTGATTCACTCCTCGAAAATCAGTCATTAAAAACTCAATGAAGCACCACTGAACTCTCACTCACCTGGGTTATGTTGAATCAGAATCAACCTCATCGCAACTAGTTTTTATTTTTGTGTTTTGTGTTGGACCAGCCAAATTGGAAATCACAAAGTGTGACAATTAGGAGAAATATTGTTAACACATTTATTACTTTATTTATCAGATGTTTAATATCACCCTATCAGATAGTAAGAGACAAAGTGGCCCTGTGGAGCAAAAATCGGGTTGCAAATTATAAGAAAAGTAGTTCAAACCCATCCATCCATTTCTGGGAGAAAGACAAAGCTGTGTCCTCCCATCCAGATGTCTAGTCTTGAGTCTGAGAAGCCGGGGGCTCACCTTGAGTTAGAATTGGTTTGATGGCTGTGAGTTTTGGTATCAGATATTAGGAACTGAATTTGTTAGACGTTGTCGGCAGCCCAAAAACAGAAGCAGCAGAAGACAATGTGGTTGAATTGGAGACAGCACAGGTGAGTACAATGATCATGAGTTATAGGAATGGAGCCCATTACTGACAATATTCATGACATGACAAACTTCTAGTTAGAAAATAAAACTTGAGGTGAGATTGGGCATACAGAAAAACACCAAAACAAATAAAGAAGAAGAAGAATTTGAATGAGTAGACTGTTCAGTTAAAAAAAAAAGAGTAAGGTAATCATGATACACAGAAAATTAATGTAAGAATAACCACTCACGCTCATTGGGTTCCAAGTCATAAGGTTTTTGAGACTGTAAATCATTACAGGAGCCTCCTCATTGTCCCAAGGAGTGGCTGGTGGTTTTGAAATGCTGACCTTACATTTAGTAACCATAGAGCCACCAGGGTTCCTTAATATTAGGACACTCATTGCCATCATGTCAATGTTGCAACCCTACAGGACCCCATAGAAACTGCCCCAGGGGGTTTCCCAGACTGTAAATCTTTTTTTTAATTAAAAGATTATTTTATTGGGGACTCTTACAACTCTTGTTACAATCCATACATCGATGGCATCAGGCATGTTTGTACAAGTTGCCTTCATTCTCTTCTAGACATTGTACTTTATATTGACCCCTTGGTATCAACTCCTCTTTTTTTTCCCTCCCCCTTCAAACCTCCTTGATAGATTATAAATTATTATTGTTTTCAGATCTAACACCGACCGTTGTCTCCCTTCCCCCATGTTTTCTGTTGTTCTTCCCCCTGGAGAAGGGTGTATTCATCATTGCGATTGGTTCCCCCCTTCTCCCTACCTCTCCCCTCCTCCCCCTCCCCTTCTGGTATTGCTATTCCCACTCCTGTTCCTGGATTCTGTGTGTCATGAGCCCCCATCTTTATGGGTATAAAAAGCCCTGACGTTCATCCTTGGAGTGGCTGTTGGTTTCAAACAGCTGACCTTGTGGATCATAGCCCAACGAGTAAGCACTAAGCCACTGTCCTCTTGATAGAAGAACAGCTTACTGTTAATTAAAACTTTCACATGTGGAATTGTTTAGGCAATAATATTTCAAGGCATGCTAAAATGTGGAAATTGCTAACACAAAGCATTATGGCAGGAAAGTAAATATAATCATCTGTGCTAGCCACCCATTACTATGGAAGGAGGCAAGAAAAACAGGTGCTCTGAGTTGGATCAAGCTTCCACTGAATTTGAGAAAATGACATTATGAGATTAATGTAATGGGGAGCCCATGGGAACTATGAGTGTAAAATGCAGGCTATTCTAATTGTGGAGCAAGAATCCATGGAATTATCACAGCCGTGTATGAACCTATTGATTTCCAGCAATATTTGGAACAATATACTATGTAAACTTGTTTTTTATTATTTTCATGTATGATCTTAAATATCAAGAAAGATGTGTGACAAGGTTGTATCCAGTGGTGGGATTTAGCTGGTTCACACAGATTTGGCAGAAACAATAACTAATTTTTGGTTGCGCTCAGTGAATTCGTTGTTAACATGATGGCACTTGTAATCAGCTTCTCTCTAAGGTGGGTGGCTGGGAAGCCGCCCGATGTAGGTAGCATCAATTGACAGTCCGTTCTCCTTTTTAACGTTCACTTATGCGGCAGCATGTTCTAAGTGTCCATTGTAATGTTCATTCCATCCAGAGGTATAAAAAGTTAGAGGGAACTCATAATATTTACTTACTCATTTCATAAAACTTGTTATACGTTTTATGAAACAGTACATTTTATTGGCTCCGAAGGAGTTCACAGAGCCTGAGGGCAGTGGACTGTCACATAGAGGGCTGTCTGGGCACCTGGGCTGCAGACGGCTCAGCGGCAGTTCTGGGCACAGGACCCGTCCAAGGGCACTGTGCTCCTTCCCAAGGACAAAAACTGTGCATCTCCTGATAAGGCAGTTTGTTTTGAGAACCTAGTGCTTAGTCTGTGCCCTCCTTCCTAACCCATGCCTTAGCTAGCTGGGATAATAAAAGACCATGCAGGGCAGCCATGTGGGCTACACCCAGCACAGAGGTGTCAGCCCTTCTCGGGAGTCAAACCGCATTTCCCGCGTCCGCGTCTTCATGTCTGCCCCGTACGTCAAGGACTGCTACATTCCCTTGCATTTCTTGCTTCGTTCAGTAAACAAACAAATAACACGTAGAGAAAAAGTACTAAACATTCAAATGATGACGCTGTCTTTCCTTCCATCTTAGTGTTCCGCATAAAATTTCCATGAGATGCATGAATTAAGCAATTCCTGGAAGTGTTCAAAGAGCTAAAAATATTATCAGAACCATTGCTGTAAGTTCAGCAGCAGTGGGAAGGGTTTTTCCAAGGAGGAACATGATATGTTCAAAGAAGAGAAGTCACCTGTTTCTAATATATCAAGCACAATGACTACTGTCCAATGGACGTACCTCTAAAGGAATGGGTTCCCACTCCTACAGTGAAAGGACGGTTAAGGAAAAATCACACCGCCGATGATGCTAGGATAAAAACTAAGAATATTACAAGTGAGAACACCAATCAAGAAGCAAACATCAAAGTATTTTAAATAATAGTCTATGTTGTGTAATATTTTGTCATTAATATTTTAAACCACTTTCTATACCACAGTCTAGTTTGTGTATCTCTCTTACTGTTCTTGTTTAACTGTATGAGATAATAAATTAACTTTCCATGTACAGTTTTTTTCCTACTTAAAAAGGTCATTAGAGCAGCGAGTCAGTTGTTCAATTATTTGAATCCCACTACTGGCAGTATCTTCTCACCATACTGATTCAATCCGTATGCTCAGCAAATAGTCAAAGAAACTGAATTATATGAAGAATAACACGGCATCAAGATTGGAGAAAGTCTTAACAATTTGCAATATGCAGATGACACAGTCTTAATTTCTGAAATGGATGGCCTGAAGCACTTGCTGCTGAGAATCGAGAATTGAAGCCTTCGATGTGGATTCTTTAATGTAAAGAAAATAAAAATCCTCACAATTGGACCAATGGGGAATGTAAGCATAAACAGGGCAAAGATAGAAGTGGACACGAATTTTATTTTGCTCGGATCCCCAATCAGTGCTCATGGAAGGAGCAGCCAAGAGCTCAAAGGACACACTGCATTGAGTAAATCTGCTGACGTGGCCACTTTAAAGTATTGAAAAACCAGAAAGTTACTTTGAAGACTAAGGAGCGCCTGATGCAAGCCATAGTATTTTCAGTTGCCTCATACACATGTGAAAGTTGAACACTGAATTATGGAAGCAGAAGAAGAATCCATTGAATTATATAGTGTTGGCAGAGAATATTGACAGTACTATGGACCGCCAGAAGAACGAACAAATCTTTCTTGCAAGAAGGAGGGCCAGAATGCTCCTTATAAGTAAGGATGGTGATACTTTGTCTCACGTACTGTGGGTATGTTAGCAGGAGAGACCACACCCTGCAAAAGGCCATGGTGCTTGGTAATCTAGAGGGACAATGAAAGAGAGGCAGAGCCTTCACAAGCTAGATTAACACAGTGGCTGCCAGAGTGGGTTTCAATATCACAGCCATTATGAGGATGGTATCAATTTGGGACTTGAGAGAACTAAGAGTGAAGGGGGTGAAGTCTGGCCTGTCCATCAAGATATAACCAGTGAGGCCTCTGCGTGGGCAGGACCCTATCCTGAAAATTCAGGGAATTCCTGTATTTCTTCCTTGGAGGTGGGAGACACTTTTCTCTCTCTGAGCACTCCCTCGGAGATACTCTACTGACAAGACACATGGTGCTATCCTGGGAGCTGGAGAAGCCACATGGACCTACCCTGATGCAACCAGACCTCTGAAGCTGGAAAAGCCATGTAGAGACGCCTGCCAGGGCTGAGATGCATACGATGCCACTGGATCCACAAGACTTCCAACCCACTTGCCTATGATCCTCCTGCATTTGGCATCATTGCAGGTATTCCGTGAGTCTGAAGAGATCTTTTTAGATTGATATCAGACATATGGGCTAATATAGGACTTATGGACTTGATCTGGACTAGGCTGAGATGTTTTCTCAATATTCAATTGCTCTTGTATACAAACCTCTTCCTTATATACATATGAGTGTCTATGAATTTGTTTCTCTAGCCTACCCAGACTAACACAGAATGAGTTATAGTTTTATACACTTTAGTAATGTTTTCTTCTTGTTTTTCTACAGTAGACTACAAGAAGTTCCGAGCAGAGGGGCATGGGCAAGGGCATGCATTTGACAACCAACATCCCTGGCTTCAGATCTCGACTCATCCTTTTACCAGTCATCTGACAGAGACAGCTGGCATTGACTAGATTTCTCTGTGTGTTGTGAACCTTATCAGTAACCTTATCACATGCGGACTGGCATATGGTTAGGGCTACAAGAGTGTTGGGCAGTCGTCTTCTTATTATTATTATTTGTCGCAGTAGAAGGGCCATTACCCCTTTAACCACTTTCCCATTTTTTGCGTCTTCAGCACATCGATGACATCTCCTTGGAGAGGCAGTATCCAAACAGCACACGGTGAAAAATGGCCTGGTATAAGGACATTACAACATTTTCTAGTGTTTTTGTACCTCTTCCTAATGATGTTCAGGACATCTTGGCTTATGTGGTGCAGCAGCACACTGAGCCAACATTTTCAATGATCAAACAAAAGTATCTTTCATTACCAGCCTGTATTTTATAGTTCAGGCCCTCGACGCTTTATAAATAAAGCTGGCTTTGTTGTCCTTTGAGGCAATGGTGTTTATCCCATATTGAGGAACTTCCGTTGATATTTACGTTCAAGGAAATGACTTCTAGTGCATAAAAGATAATACTATCTACATAATTTCGAGCTGATTTAGAAATATATAAGGTTTATATTACTACCAACAACTGGGATATTATGTCTACAGCGGCTGGTAGCAGTTCTTTATTTGTACTCCTCCACAGTTATTTAGCAATATGTTCCTGGTAGTTTAATTTAGCTGGGGGACCTAGCTTGAAGACATCTAAATCAATGAGGTCTAATGGTCCTCCTGGTCCAGGATTATCTGACCCACAGTCAGCACCATGGGATCAGTCCTGATGCTGATGTCTCCTTTACAGTTGCCAGAGGACATTGCAAAGGCTACCGAGTAGCCAAGTCTTAGGATGAAGAAAGTGTTGATGAAGGAAATACACCAAATGAATCACTTATGGCTATGAATCTTGAACTAAACTATTCAAAATATGAAGGACAGTGTAATGTGTGATCCTTTCAAGGAAACATTCTCAATTCTTTCCATAATTAACAATCTGCTGCAGCATCTCCCTTGAAAAGTCCACTTTATCAGGGCAACGCATTCCTCCATTCAGTAGGTAGGTATTCACATGATTCTTGTATTACACAGCTATGGGTCTCTAAGAAATTACTTCAGCTCTTTCATATGATTATGTAGTCTGCATTTTTCTATGCCATAATAATCAATAATATTATAAAGGTAAGGCGCAGTAATGGCTGGCATTTCTTAACAAACTATTCACAGATAACTCTTTCAGATATAGTTGAAGAACTAGAATGCAGGGCTTCTCTCTATTTTTCCACATTCAGAATTACATTGTGCTATGATGAGTTCTAAGTCAAAGTGATAAAAAACAAACAAAGAAAACTGGATACTTCTCTGGCCCTGCAGCACATCCATTATATCTCTTTGGAGAGGCACTGAATTTGAGAGGCACTGTGCAGACTTGAATTGGAACATATAAGATTAATCAACTTCTCTCACCCTCAGTATTATGATCTGAAGAGTACATACAATAATTACTGTGACAAGAACTGTTGCAAGAATAAAAAAATCTTTCTGTAAAGACTTAGTTATATATTATCAGCAAAACAACTAGCATATAACAAATGCTTTCAAATGATTGCTTTCATACAGGGTAACAATTTTATTTGATTTAACTTTTTGAAATCATCCATCATGTTCTAACGCAAAGAGCACTGAATGTGATTTCAGAATATTACATAGATTTTTGGTTGTCAGTTTCTTTGTACGCAAAGCAGAGGAATTGGGTAAGATGAATAAGAATTGGTCATTATGCTGACTTTATTCTGGTGCTTTCAATGTAGGATATAATCATTTTTATTAGTGAGCCTTAATGGTATAGTGGTTCTATGTTGGGCTGCTAACTTTAAGGCCAGTAGTTGAGAACCACCTGCTGTTCTATGCCTTTCTGTTCCCATAAAGAGTTACGGTCTTGGAAACTCACAGGGGTAATTTTACCCAGAATTCAACTCAACTGCACTGAGTTTAGTTTTAGCAGCTACACTAATTTTCTGGACTCCTTTCTCAGAATCCTCCATAGAACTAAAACACCACCTCACAATATTTCCATAGTCACCCTTTGAAACTTTGTGGGAATATTCCTCTCCCTATAGAATTAGTCCCACTAGGAATCACAAACTATAACATATTGTTTTTAAATAATCTTCCAAACAGAATCCAAAAGCATAGTTAAAAATATCGAATTTCCTCCCAAAGAGGGGTCACAGGGAAAGGGTGAGTCAATCAGGGTGCAGTAGAGTACTAATGGGTCATATGGGTCATGCCATATACTTCAGTTCCCTGGCAGTGCCGCCTCCCAATCTAGACTAGACGGGAGCATGTATATAGGTACAGGAAAGCGATAAAACTCACAACACATGGAACCCAGGAACAGGAATGGGAATAGTGGGTATAAATGGAAATAAAAGGATAGGGAGAAGGTGGGGAGAGGTGAGGAGGGAGGGGGTCACCAATTGCAATGAATGGCACATAACCACACGCCCCAGGCATGGGGAAGAACCACAAACCAGAGGGGAAGGGAGACAGCCGTTGGTGTGAGATTTGAAAATAATTAACAATCTACAATCTATCAGAAAGCCACGAGGGTTGGGGTGGGGTGGGGGGAGGAGGCAGGGAAAAAAAGAGTTGCTGATCCCAAGGACTCAATGACAAGTCAATGTCGAGAAAAGAGCAATGGAATATATGTACAAATATGTCAGATACAATTGATGTATGCTTTGTAACAGGAGTTGTAAGAGCCCCCAATAAAATGATTAAAAAAAAAATATTGGATTACAAAATGTGTGTTTACATGTATGTTTATAGGGGTGGGGATATATGTGTGTTATTCTATACGTGAAGATATATAAATGCATTCTGTGGAATAAACGGTGGTCCTTTGGGGAAACAGGGTCTTCGCGAATAGGATCCGTCCCAGGCTGTCACGCTGGAGCAGGAGGGTCCTCATGCAGCGTGAGTGGAGAATTAGTGGAAGGAAGAGAGACTGAAGGATGATGGTCACATGACGATGGATATTCCAGTGATGTCGCTACAAAGGTAAGCGCAAAAGGGCAAGGAAAGAGTTTCCCTAGAACCTTCTAGAAGACGGTCCTGACAATACCTTGAGTTCAGATTTCTGACCTCTGCTTTGTTCGTAGCCCCTCACTTTGCGGCACTGAGGAACAGCAGCCCACGACCTCTCACCTAAGGGCTAGGTAGAAAGAAGCACACACAGTCAAATGTTAACAGTGGTGTTATGGGGATGGTAGGATTATGAGGAGGCTTTCTTTCTTCCTTTCTTAATGAATTTTAGAGGCAATGCTAGTTCAGTGATAGAATTCTTGCCGTCCGGGCAGGAAATCCTACCATCTGTTGGGGCCCAATCCCAGGGCAGTTTGCAACAACACCATTCTTTATTTGTTTACTACATTTTTACACTATGTGAGAATTGTTTTCAGCATACAAAAATCAATGCTATAATACACATGGAGATTCAGACATTCTATGTGCAGAGATTTTGGCTAGACTACCACGTCCAGCCTCTTGACTTATCCCTCACTCCCTCCTACAGTGGCGTGGGGTGGGCGTGACATTCTTTAGTGGACAGAGTTAGGGAAGGCACTGGCCTGTCCTTTCTTTTGGTCTGGGCTGCCAAGAAGGAGGCCACGGCTAGTTCAATTGCTGCTCTTTGACATGAGCTACCCAGAGGAGGTGTCTGAGTCCCCCCGATGTACAAGTGTCTGCCTATGGGAGTCCATCTGAACTCAGAGAAGAAACAAAGAGGTTATGCACTGGTGTTCCCCTGAAACTTCCAGCAAACATCGGTCCTCTCACTTTTTATGTTTGTTTGCTTGTGGTCTGTCATTCCTCTTCCTAACAGTATACGGGCTGCCTTCCCCCCGGGGGTGTAGTCTTAGTGGGATGATAAATCCTAGCAAACACAGGTTCCCAGGTGCTTCCTTCTCTTAGGACTTGGAATTGAGGGAGACACCAAAGACAGAGGAATGAATCATGACAGTTAATGCTATGATTGGGCGGGGGTGGGGGGAAGTGGGGGGAGTGGGATAGAGGCATGTCTGTTGCATTTACCAAGCATTTCTGGGGGTCTAGAGTCCTGTTTTTCCTTAGACTGGTTTTCCAGTATTCCCTGCAAACATCATTTTCCCCAAGACACTTCCGCTAAATTCCTGATTTGCTAATGTCACACATAATTAGATTTCTGTTAGCAGCAACAACCTAACAGACACAATGTTAGAATTAAAAAAGGAAGTGATTGTTGCCTGAGTTATGAATAGCTGCAACACAATATCAAGCCCTGGCTCCAGTGACAATATGACTTATTAAACTAAGTTATGTTAACCTGAATCACTTTGTAATTATTCATATCAAAATAATGACAAACACCCAATGAGTAGCAAAGCTATAGTGAAAAAATTATGATCCAGTATTATTATACATGCACGTGAAAAATTCATTTGGATCTGATACCTGCAAAAACAACCTTCAGATTTCACATGCCCTTTGAAGTATTTCAAGAATGGTAGACCTCCACTCGGGCAAAGTAGATTTCCTCTCTGCTTTGACATTTATAAAAAGAATTAATGCTACCTTTCTCAAAGTATGATAAGAATTACATCTGGTGATCTACGTGAAAAGTACTACAGTTGACGATATGTGAGTGTCCATAGAAGACCCTTAATAAATGATGAATTTAATATGTCAAAGGTATTTTCTACTAAAAATAAAAAAGATCATGTTTAAAGCCTCCTAATTCAAAGAGGAAAAAACACTGGCATCTGAAAATATTTAGATTATCAACAAACATAAATCTAGTTTTAAAATTTATGTCAGTTTTACAACTTCATGACATTTTCATGAAATGCAGTTTGTTTTAATTAAATACAAGCCAGAGAGTTTTCTCAGTGTTGGCATTTTAATGTAATTGTACAAATGGGATAAAAAGAAAAACGTTATTCAGAAACTATTCATTGAGAATATTTACTCAGTGAAACAATCTCAGTAATACAAAATAAAGCAAGAAATTATGCATTTGTAGTTGCCTCATTAATTCTCATTAAAAACATATAACTGCCCTTTCAGGTTGCTAAAAGCAAAAGACCTGGAGTTAGAAAGGAAAAACAGAAGAACATGCTTAGCATAAATCAAACTAAAATAACTGAAGGAAAACACATTTTCACCTGAAATACTTAAGGATTCTGTTGGCAAAATTTTGAACAATGCAGAAAGCATCTAAAGAACATTATAGGAATTCAGAGAGAGAAAGAGAGAAGATACCAAAAATAATTGGTTGAGGATCCACTATCTGGGGTGGTGGGACCCCAGATGCAGTGATGGGACTGAAGGAAGAAATCCAAGCTGCATTGAAGATATTAGCTGAGAACATGGTCCTTGGAATGGAATGAATACCAACTGATGTATTTCATCAAATGGGTGTGATACTAGAAGTGCTTACTCATCTATGCCAATGAACTTGATTAAGTTGGAAAAAGATCCATATTTTGCCCATTCCTAAGAAACATCATCTAACAATATACAGGAATTATTGACCAATATCAGTGATATCATACATTAAAAAAAAAAACAACTATCACTGTCATGGAGTCAATGCTGACTCACAGTGACCCCCTGGGGGTTTCTGGGACTGTAACTGTTTATAAGAGTTGAAAACCTAGCTTCTGTTGGTTTTGACCTGCCCACCATTTGGATTGCAACCCAACACATAACCGCTACACCACCAGGACTCCATGATACCACATAGAAGTACAACTTTATAGTAGATAATTCCAAAACCACTTCAGGTGCACACATCAACAGGGATTTGCCAAAAATTAAAGGCAGATGCCAAAGAGGTTATTGAACAAGAGATATCATTGCTGATGTCAATGAATCATGCCTGAAAGTAGGGAATACCAGAAATATGTTCACCCAGGTTGCACTGACTGGGTAAAGGGGTATGACTGTGGATCATAGCTAACCTGGCAAAGAATGGGAATTCCAAAGCACTTCGCTGTTCTCATGCTGAACATATACAGACTGAGAAGCAGTCCTTGTGATAGAACACGGGGAGACCGCATGGCTTAAAATGAGGAAAGATAGTTTGTTAGGATTTTTTTCTTTCATTAGACTTATTCAATTTGTGTTGAGCAAATAATTTGAGAAGCTGGACTATATAAAAAGCAAAGTGGCATCAAGATGTGCTGGTCTCTTTCATAAAGCTTTATAGGCGTGGAAGCCCTAAGGTGAATTTTATTCCCTGGCATCAGTAGGGATAATGTTACCCAGTGGTCACTCAGTATGTCACCCACCCCTTCCCCAGACCCCTCACCGCCTAGAACATACAAAACCCTTGGTTACGGTTATTATAACTTTTAATCATACCTAGAATTATTAGTATAGCAACATGTTTCATAAATGTACTATTTATTGGGACTACATAAATACAACAAAATTGTTTTATAAAATGTTCCTACCTTGAAGTATAATTTTATTACTTGTTTTGTTAGGAACTGAACAGAAGCTTACCTTGAGTTTTCTATTTTTCATTTAATTACTACCTCACACTCAAAACAAATAATTGATATAGGTTTACAAATACAAATTACCCACTTTCATAACTAAAAGACTAGAAAATGTGACAAAACCAGCAAGTATAAAAACCTCCACAGCAACATCAACCAAAGCGAAATCATTCAGGTGTGGAGAGGCAGTCACAGGCTGCGAGCTGTCCTGGCACCTGGGTAACCAGGGGCCGGGTGGGCGAGAGCACACGCCCTGCCTCCTTAGTGGCACCCTGGTTCTATTTTATCCTATAAAAGGTTCAAACACAAATTTGCATAGAGATTTAGCCTTATAGGTATCTTGATACATATAAGCTGCTTTTGCTGTTCCATCTATTGGGGGAGGAATCAGTTTATAAAAATTAATGTCGGTTGAAACACTGCTCATTTTATAGTCATTTTGTGGCCATATCACCCTCACCTGTTAGTGGCACTACTGACTCTATTCTGACCTATAGGTCACTATGACTCAGAAACAATGGTGATGGCTCTGGTTATTGTATTTTTCATTATTAAGGTAGCAACCCGGAATCCTGGGTAGGGTTGTCAAGTAATCATTGGACTGTCAACTGCAAGGTAGGCGGTTCAAATCTACCAGTGACCCTCCAGGAGAGAGATGAGGCGATCAAGGTCTGGTAAATATTTACAGCCTTGGAATCCCTATAAAGCATCTTTGTGAGAAGGAATGTTTTAATAGGAATGGGATTAAAATAGCACCGGGGAATTGTGTGCGTTTGTGTGTGTATGCACTTTCCCCTCAAAAGCTCACATTGCCAATATCACTGAGTTAAGGAATAGTACTTTGTTCTTCCTAAATCCCTAAATCTGAAATAAATTATCATTTGGAAAATTCCGATTGTTTCATTATCTCATTAAGTCTGGATTTAAAACCAAGGAGCTGAAGAAAAATAAAACAAAAATTCTTGGTTTAGAAAATGTACACCTAGGGAGTATTGAATAAGCAATTTTACTTAAAGAGAATGGCCAGTCCTTATTTTGTAATGTGTTAGTATATTCCCAGGAAGTCCTCAAGGTGGTGGGGGGGGGCCGTGAGGAAATCTATTTAAAAAGCCAATCTCTTCTTACAGAAAGACTACCAAAGTCCATTTGCTTAAATGATTTTTTTAAAAAGCCACACTTTATATAAAGTCCTCTATGTAGCAGTAAGCCAGGGAGAGTGGTTCTGAAAGTCTGGCAGGAGCATTCTAACCACTCAGCCCCCATTTCCTCAAATAAGACAAGGCGCAAAGGTGTCTTCAAGTTAAAATCTAATGATCTTAGTCTCCTTGATTATCTACATATGTATGGGTATTTATGGAAGCACAGTTGAAAATAATATTGTTTTAGAAGGTAAAAATTGAAATTGGTGTCTTCCTCTGTGCAGGTGATCCACATTGGTTCAAATTCAAGAGCATATGTTCCAACTTGGACATGATTCAGCCAATCAACACTGCAGCCATGGGGTGACTTAGCATAATTTCCTCACTCATGTGTTGTTTGTTATCCTCTTTGTACAAGCTGCATTTGTTTTTGTTTTGTTTTAATTCCCCGTTTAAAAAAAAAAATTCAAGCGTGTAAGTTTCTGTCCAAAAAAGACATTTCCTTTATCTTGTAATGTGTTGTAAAGCACCCATAACCTTGCATTAGAAATTCTCAATTAACCAAATAGTCCTCTACTGAAATGCAGGCAAGAACATTCCAGAGAAAGATTGCTGTTTACTTGCAATCCCATGGTACTTACATGTATTTTCTTTGAAAAATAAGTTGTGTGTGTGTGTGTGTGTTTTTAAATCAACTTGGTCATGTATTTTTATCACATGTGTACATCAAATTGAGCTGGTGCTCTATATTAGTGAAGCATGAACTGACTCCTGAAAGCCTTAACTTGATTTACCAAATAGGTCACCATGAGGCAGTGGCGGGGGTTCAGTGGTCGACTTCTTGCTTTTCAGGTTGAAGACACAAGTTCGATTCCTGGTCATTGTCTATTATTGGAGGTTTGAGTGTTGCTAGAATGCTAACCAGGTTTAATCACAGTTTGTAGATTAAGCCAAACTAAGAAGAAAGGCCTGGTGGTATGTTTTTAAAAAAATCAATCCTGTGAGTCATAATACTATATACAGTCTGCAACCAATCATGGGGATGGTGCACAGCCAGGTAAGGTTTCCTTCGACTTTTCCAGAGTTGATGGCACCCTAGTGGCATAGTGGTTATGCATTGGGCTGCTAACTGCAAGGTCAGCAGTTTGAAACTATGGGAGGAAATCAGAGCTTGCTACTCCTGTAAGGAGTCGTTACAGTCTCATAAACCTCCCTTGTCCTCTAGGGTCACTCTGAGACAGCATTGACTCCATGGCAGTGAACTTGTCTTTGTTGGTCATGAGTTGGGGTCTGGCTTGAAAGCAACTGATAAACTGAACATACCACCACGGGAAAAACACAGTTGACCTTAACAGAAAGTCGAGAACAGAAGAGGAAATTACATGGTACATGAGGTAGTTTATTGTGCCAACCTGGCTGATAAACACATGTGGGATTAATTGAAGGGCAGAGAGATAAATGGCTTGGCGAGCCTTGCCTCCCTTGTCTTTTGCTCTTTGATTATCGGACCAGTGTGTGGCTGCCTTGTTTGTTCTGTGCCTCAATTTGCAAGCTACACTACCTGTGGGACACCTAACCTAGGTTTATGGAATGTGTTGCTGTAATTTGAGGTTCCTTCAAGACCTGCTTCGCCACACCATTGGAATTTACATCTCTTGAGCTGGCGACTGTCAGACCCTGTCATCTGGCTGACTGTTGGTGACCTGCCATGCTGTCTGCTACCTATGTCCAGATAGCCTGAACTGCTCTACAGAGGACTACCCAGCGGCCCTCAAGACTTGAAGGACTACCAGTGTCTCACAACTGTCTCATGGGAGTGCATTGCACTGAGCCATTTGTACTGCTTTATAATTAAACTGTTTATTTCTTGTGTTATCTATCTGTATAAATATATATATGAAATTATTAACAATCTGGTTTTGTCTCTCTAGAGAACCCTGTCTAGCACAGTACACGAAGAAATTAATTACTGTTAATGATGGCAATATCCTAAAAAATCAACGTAAGGCTAATCACAATTTCTTCAAACCAGGGATTCTTAAGAAATTAGAGTCTATATAGCCAGATGAGACACCTACAGGAAAAGGAGGGAGAACAAAATAAGTTGTGCAATGGTTTTCTTTTCATATGTATAAATAAGTATGAAATTGAAAGTAGAATAAAATCAAGTGTTCTGATATGACTCACCTAACCAGGGCTTCCTGGATAATTTCAACCATCCTCCATAAAAATAACCTTATCTTTTCTAATTTGAACTGAGTTGCTGGCAGCATTGGAGTTCAAAAAACACTGTTAAAAGCTGGCAAAGACTTTCAGCTCTATTTCAAGGGACAGCTAAGCTCCTATCACAAAAGATCAACCATGTATCTGTTTCACATTAATCACTACCAAGGGTTTCTGCGCGGTCATCGGAACCTCATCTGTGCAAGTTGTCTGAAAGAGGATGGTGCACAAGATGCACAGGCCCCTGGATCTCAGTATCAACGGGCCCATCACTCGCTGCCACTTGACTGCCAATTTTAATGGAGATGCTGAGAAGGTTTTATCTCTCTCTTCACGTTTTCTTCTTGGTTAGCCTGAGAAACGCACGATCGCCCTGTTCTAAGTGGGAGAAACACAACAGCAGGGCTTGGCCGGGATCTGTCATCACGGCACAATCTTTCCCAGGTGCTGGCTCTTCCTGTTGGCATGTCTAGGGTTGGGGCACAGCAGTGGGGGACTGATGGAGCTCCCCAGGTGATGCTGATGCCTTGTGGCTCTGAAAACGCAGATTTGGGGCCCCACTCCCAGAGTGTTGCATTTAGCAGGTCAGGGGCTATCTACCAGTTGCTGGTGATTGAGTAGAATTGTGCTCCACAGGGTTGCAGATGATGGCTAATTTTTTTTTAAGTGGACGGTCAGGACTTTCTTCTGAGGCTCAAGCTACCAAGCCTCAGTCTACCATAATAAACATGCAAAAGGTCTGACATTGTCTTCAAATGAGCATGTAGAGCAAGTCCTTAGGTGGTCCTGGTACCACTGCCTGGGAAGTGCACACTGAGAAGCACTGGTGGCAGCGGTATTGAGTACACCCGGCTGTGAATTTCCATAGACTGCCTTTCATGGATATTAAGTTGTGATGCTGAAGTCCTATCATCATTCCATAGATACATACATAAAAAGGCATGGCAGCAGTTTGCAGCACAACACTCAGAACCGTCTCGTCTCATGTGACAATACGATTCACACAAGTCTCCCAGAGAGAAATCTGTGTTGAATGGATGAGTAGAGAAAGGAAATAAGGTGCTATCAATCTGAAGCAAATATAGAAAATCCAAAAGCCCTGGCTTTTGGATAGGGATGCTCTCAGTAAAAAGCAAAACAAAACAAAATGTGAAGCCTATTCCTCACTCTCCTTTACTTAAAAAATCAGTTCCGTGGACTGGAGTGTTCCAGTGGTCTGGCCTTGTATTGCTGCAGAAGCGTGTACCCTGAACACGGTAGAGAAGCGCAGGCCATTACTCGGCTAGCATAAAGGGGGCATTGCAATAAGACCCTTTGGGTTCTCTCTCTGATGGTTGTTTATCTGGGGTGGTCATCAGCCGGGAACTAGAAAAATGATAGATCATCTGGCTTCTGTCAGAGACGCCACCCCTGCTATCCACGTTTCCTCCACGTTAGTCTATTGGCTTCAGGCTGGTGTAGTATACTTCTGCGTTTTTACAGAATGTGATTTTCTATAACAATAAAATATACCCCATTGATTTGTTTTATGGAGATTATAAGCTTTCTCCCTGGTCTTCTTTTAGGAACCCAGGGAATAGTGCTGGCTTTATGAGGATTTGTCTTGAAATACTTTATGCATTCCTTTTTATTATTTTTTTAATCTACTGGCATTAAGTTTGCTCATAGATCACCTTTTCAAGGACACGGCCCCCAGTGTAGAATTCTCCAGCAGGTGCTGAGTGCGCAGCCAGAACGTGGAGAAGCGGAGAGCACACGAAGGGCAACAAAGCGAGTGAGCAGTATAGGGGCTCGGTTAGATTGTGTTCAGGAAATACAACAATCGAAAGATAAATAACTTCCTACTTCAGAAAAGAATCTCGACTTCCTTAGAAAAAGGGGCAAAGCAAAGGCCTTGCCGTAATGTTCCTTTAGGATTTCTTTGCTGGAATATTAGTCTATCAAGAAGAAGACAAGGGAGGGGTGGATAAGCAGATGCCCTTGGATTACTGGCCCCCTGTGAGTGTGTTGTCTGCAGGATGGTGACTAGAGATGCAGGGATGGTCTGCCAGGTGACCTTGGACTACCACAGAGCACGTGCACATCAAAGATGCTGGTTCGAGCTGCCCTTTCAATTCTAACTCATGGGAACTCATGGGTGTCAGAGTAGAGTCATATTTCAGAGAGTTTTCAATGGCTACTTTTTCAGAAACAGATGGCCAGGCCTTCTTTCCACGGCACGCCTGGGGCGATGGCTCCAACCTCTGATCACTTGACCAGCACCATGTAGGTAGCGCTCATGGCAAAGACAATCAGAAGGAAAGGGCAGTGTTGACAGTGAACCCATCTGCCCTTCCAGCTACCCCAAACCCAGAGTCTATTTTTGACAATGTGTGTGTGTGGGGGTGGGGTGGGGGGTGGGGTGGAAGACTTTTGTACTGCAGTGCAGTGATTACGTGGGGAAGTTCCAGATTTAATTACATGGATAGGTGCTTAAAGTCAGTCTTGGCCTCTTAAAATATGGTGTTTCTTGAATCTTATAATCTCCCTAAATCTTAATTTCTTCTTCTGCAAAATGGTTATAATAATAGCTCCTTTCAGGTAGGAAGGGACTATGCATAGTAAAAAGCCTGGCATGAATCAGGTGTTTTTAAATGAGAGACACATTATCAGTAGTTGTTTTATAATCATCTCTAAGGTATCTAGAAGCACACAAGCAATTGGCGGGCACAGAGCGCTGGAGCCACCTTCAGGGTGCGTGTGGACGGGTCCCCCACAGCTCAGTATATCCAGGGCACTATGAGAACTGTCCCCCGTGGAAGCAGATGTCCCTCATCTATGATAAAGAGCAAGTCCAAGGTTACTTTACAGCAGAAGGGTCTCTTTGAGATTCAAATAACAAACCCAGGGTAACACACATCACAATGACAATTTAAAATATGACATTCCATAATATCCCCATATTCTACAATATTTTTTCTAAATCAATTTACATCAAAGATTAATATTTGTATGGATTTCCCTAATGCAGAAAATCATCAGCATTTTATGAAAACAGAGTAGGATATTTCATTCAGTTGTCTGATTTTGATTTTTAGAAAATTTTGTTGTAGATGTACATGATAGTTAAAGCATAAGCAGTGTGAAAACCATCTATGAAGTTAGGACCTCACTGTTTAGGAATATATTCCTCTGCATGCATATTTCGAAATCATTCAGATCTTAGAAGAGATCTAAGTTCATCCATTGATATTATTATGACGATTTGCATTATCTATTCATTTGTGATGGAAACAGATGAAGCAGACTGCTTTTCTAAAAAAATGTACAGCTTGGAAACTGTATGGGGTGGTGATATTCTACAGGCTGTATTCTACAGGGTGATCTGAGTCCAACTCAACTGCACAGCAGTGCGCTTTGCATGTATTAACCATTTATCCGTATCCCCACTTATCAATTGATCCATATCACATTTCTCTACCTACCTACCAATACTTTGTTATACTATTTGAAATTAAGTGGTAGATATCAGAAACCCCAATGGTGTAGTGGTTATGTGTTGGACTCAGATCTGCATGGTTGACAGTTCAAAACCACCATCATCTCTGTGGGAGAAAGCCTGGACTTTCTACTCCAGTAAACAGTCTCAGAGACCCACAGAGGGTCCTTGAGTCAGCATTGATTCAGTGGCAGTGAGCTTGTTATTTTTGGTATCATGACGCTTCACCTCTAAATACTTTGCTATGGGTATCTTGAGAAGGAAGACAGTTTCTTACACATGATACCATATTATCTAATAGAGAATCCATTCTATTACAAGCTTAATTTGAAATATATTTTTGCAGACTTGAGTGTCAGTAAGATATATGAGGTAACAATTGTTCAGCTTCTCCCACTGTAGGACAAGAAAGCTGATGGTACCCGGCTATTAAAAGATATACTGTCTGGGGTCTTAAAAGCTTGAAGGTAAACAAGCGGCCATCTAGCTCACAAACAACAAATCCCACATGGAACATCATATCAGCCTGTGTGATCACGAGGTGTCGAAC
>NW_022111300.1:1786194-1802912 GCF_000313985.2 Echinops telfairi | reverse complement strand
AAATGTTTTGAGAACGATGTACAAATGCGCTTTACACAATTGATGTGTGTATGGATTGGGATAACAGTTGTATGAGCCCCTAATAAAATGTTTATTTAAAAAAAGATATTTAATACAATCACACTTTGATCAGAATAGTGTATCATTCATTAATAATTTAATAATCAATTTTAGTTTTTATATTAAAAATACACATTAAATCAGTGGTTCTCAATGTGTAGGTTGCAACCCCATTGGGGGTTGAACAAACCTTTCACAGGGGTCACCAGATTCAGAACAGTAGCAAAATTAAAGTTATGAAGTAACAACAAAAATAATGTTATGGTTGGGGGATCATCACAGCATGAGGAACTGTATTGAAGGGTCACAACATTAGGAAGGTTGAGAAACCACTGCATTAAATAGTCTCCTTTCCTCTCCCAGAGGTTTTGTTTTTCTATTAATTGTGGTAGATATAGGAACCCTAGTGGCATAGTGGTTACCTGTCGGTCTACTAACCACAAGGTCAGGAGTTTGAAACCACCAGCCAGTCCATGGATGATGGAAGTTTCTGCTCCCATAAAGAATGATGGTTTTGGAAGTTCAAGGAGCAGCCCTACCCTATTCTATAGGGCTTACTGTGAGTCGGCATACACTCAATGGCAGTGACTTTGGGTTTTATATGTCACAAATAATTTGCCTCTTCAATTTTTAATACACAATTTACAATTCAGTAATATGTTTGTTTATAAACAGTTATGTTTATTGTGTTCAACTATTATCATTAACCATTTCCAAATTGTTTTCTAGATTTTTGACAGAGTGTAGTATATAATATTCACTCTTGAACATGAAAACTATCTAATTTGCAAAAAGAATACTTAGAAATAAATGAACCTGGTTGTGACAGGATAATTAGTAATTAGTAATTAAAAGCATGCCACCAAGTAGGAGAAAATTGTAATGAAAATACTGTTGATCATTCTTTGTTAATTATATGTCAAAGGCTTTCTCCCTCTGCAGTCAAAAATATTTCTAAATATTTAGGTTACTTCATCTGTACATCATTTTCTTCAACCAGGAAATAGGAAGGATTGCTATCATCATCACCAGTGTACTAAGAGGCTAAAGGTTATAGTAGAAACTGCTTTTAGCTCAAAAGCTTTAGGGTATAACAGAGACCCAAGCTACATGCATCTCAGATACCAACTAAAACCCAGGAGAATGAAATAGGTGTTAGCCAAGGGGATTGCAATCGCATACCTAGGTCAAAAAAGGATGTATTATTAGTGCGTTTACACGGTGCAGCCTAACCGTTGTGGTACACTATTATTTCAGAGTCCTCGGGTGCCGCAAATCTGTAAGTGCTGCTCGTTGACCCAAAGACTGTGGGTCACACCCACCCAGAGGGACTCGTAAATAAGGTCTGGCAATCGGCTTTCAAAGCTGGACACAGCCTTGAAAACTCGACTCTGTTTAGTGCAGTTCTATTCTGCCTGCCTGGTGTCACTCTGAAAATCAACCAATAACAAGAACAGCAAAAGCCATGATTATGGCTATTCCTCAAAACATTACAGCAATATTCAAAACTCCATAAGGCAATATATGGTACACGCATACTTCATATATATATATATCCAATACATTTATACATTATATTATTACACATGTGTGTATATTATATATGTACTTCAGGTACATATACACATGCTTGACACATGGTTTCAATCCATGTGGATTATTTTTATGACTAGTGATTCTGTGAAGTTCAAATGTTTACATATTAATTTCTATCCACATCTTATACATACTGTATCTGTCCTTCATTATAAATACAGATTTGTGGTGAGCTATGAAATTCACAAAGATATGCACGCTGCTTTGAGGGAACTTATCTTACAAACCAAATCTCCAGGAAATTTCTTTAGTGAATTAAGGGATTCAGGAAAAAAGCAATGCTTGCTGTTTTAGCAGTTATCATGATGTGAATTTCTTAACTCAATAAACCACTCCAATGTATCAGAAGATTTAGTTCTTGCAAAGCTATTCTTCCTTGCAAGCCCTAGGCCTGGAGCGTTAAGTGAGCAGAGAGTTTCAGAAGGCAGCAGCACGCTGACAGCACCCAGCCCCTGAGCAATCCACCGACCTTACAGCAGGAAATGACGGTGCATCCTCAGATGCTGCCAGGCCAGTATCATTTTGCCAAGACGTGTCAGACTTCCTCTTTAAGCAAGATTTGACTGAGCTGCTATTTCTAGAGAGCTTGAGAGCATTCACATCAATGAAAGGCAAGCATGCTCCTTTACCCACCTAGTATGATCACACCTCCTTGCAGAATATTAAGCAGTGGTGTGGGGGTGTGGTAGGGCACAGAGTCATTCATTTTTTTCATATGCAGAACTCCACTTTAAGAAAGTCACTTTCATGGAGTGTGGGGGTACTTTTTCATGAATATCAAATCCCTTAACTACATATTCAAATATTATTCCTAAAACTTTTGAAATTTAGCACCATTTGCTAATGAGAAAGAAATCCTCCTTTTTTTAATAAAAGGATGCACATATTAATGTATCTGCAGGTCCACCTAGATAAGAGAGGCTGGAAAAAAATGTGAGAAGAAAATAAAGGGACCAACGGCCCTGGAGGGACATGAGAGTGTGGGAGGTAGGGGAGGGGAGGAGGTGTTGGCCAACTCAGGGACAAGGGAACAACGAGTGGTTCAAAACCAATGGCAGGTAGGCAATGGGAGGACTGGTAGGGAGTGACCAAAGGCAAACTGAGAGGAATTACTGAAATCAGAATGAAGGCTGAACATAAGGAAATAGAGGAAAGGAATAGGAGGCAAAGGGCATACATAGAAGCCTAAATACAGACATGTACATAGGTAAATATATTTAAGATTATGGGGGAAATGGACCTAGGTGCATATATTTATAGGTTTAGTAGTAGGGTGGCAGGTGGACATTGGGCCTCCTCATGCATATTCCCTTAATACAAGAGTACCTTGCTCAGCTAAATGGACATTTCGTGATACCCACCTTCCTGACATGATCGCTGAAGACAGACGTGTGCATAAGCAAAGGTAGTGAAGAAAGCTGATGGTGCCCGGCTATCAAAAATATAGCGTCTAGGGTCTTAAAGGCTTGAAGGCAAACAAGCGGCCATCTAGCTCGGAAGCAACAAAGCCCACAGAGAACAAGCACACAAGCCTGTGTGAACACGAAGTGTTGAAGGGATCAGGTAGCAGACACCAAGGAACAAAACCCATCATTGTGTGATCACCTTCCCCACATAAACGCTGAAGATGAATGTGTGCATAAGTAAGTGTGGTGAAGAAGGCTGGTAGTGCCTGGCTATCGAGACCTATAGCATCTTGGGACTTAAAGGCTTGAAAGTAAACAAGCGGCCATCTAGCCCAGAAGCAACAAAGCCCACATGGAAGCAGCACACCAACATGTGTGATCATGAAGGCAGGGGATCATATCATCGTGAATGAGGGGCGCGCATGATGGGGACCCAATGCCCATCTGTAGACAACTGGACATCCCTTGCAGAGGGGCAGTGGGGAGGAGATGAGTCACTCAGGGTTCAGTATAGCAATAATGAAACTCACAACCTTCCTCTAGTTCTTAAATGCTCCTCCCCCCAACTACCATGATCCCAATTCTACCTTGCAAACCTGGTTAGACCAGAGGATGCACAGTAGTACAGATGGGAACTGGAAACACGGGGAATCTAGGACAGATGAACCCCTCAGGACCAGCAGTGAAAATGGTGATGCTGGGAGAGAAAGGGGGATAGAAAGGGGAAATCGATCACAAGGATCTACATATGCCCTCCTCTCTGGGGGATGGGCAACAGAAGGGTGGGTGAAGGGAGATGCCGGGCAGTGTAAGATAAGATATAATAATAATTCACAAAGTATTAAGGGTTCATGAGGGAGGGGGGAGCGGGGAGGGAGGGGGAGTGGAAAACGGAAAGTGGGGAGCTGATTCCAGGAACTCAAGCGGAAAGCAAGTTTTGAGAATGATGAGGGCAACAAATGTGTAAGTGTGCTTTACACAATTGATGTATGTATGGATTGTGATGAATTGTATGAGCCCCAATAAAATGATTTTTTTAAAATTAAAAAAAAGGAACGGAATTTTCCTTAAGTATCTTTGTCTCTGCAATTATTATGAAAGAGTTTATTATTGTTATTATTGAAGAGTATTTATATTCAGATCATTTTGCTATAAAAAGGTAGCTACAAAATCACAGAAAACTTTATTGAATAAAAATACCAAACGTGAAGCTACAATTTCTAGATGTATTGCTGATGTAAATGTTTGTCCTTTTGAAGATGTTGCCATCTCTCTAACCCTTCCCCAAACCATTCTACATTCTTGATTTTACATACATCTCCTCCAGGGACTAAAACTGCCTTCCCAGTAACTGTTCTTTGAGTTTGGGGAGGAAAAAGAGAGCTGGTAGGGCAAGCTCCGGGCTGCAAGGTGGATGAGGAGAGTCTCCCCCATGAAATTCTCAGAGGCCATCCCCGGAAGCCCGGAAGAAGGATCAGGTGCTCTGTGGGGAAAAGCCTCCATGCAACCTGCCGGACTCTTTTTTCTCCCCAGTGCAGTTTTGATTTTTCTCGAAACTTCTTCCCAATAAGCCCCTCTGACTCTGACCATCCTATGTTTTTAAGAAAATCTATGAAGATCACCCTTGGGGAATCTCCGAACACAGTCACTGACCTCTCTGCCTTGAGGTTTCTCCATCCTTTCTTAAACTCTTTGATCCATCTAAATATTGCTTTATGGGAAGTGGTATTCCCATAAGCTTGTTCCAAAGCCTCCACGATTTGGGAATGTATTCATTTAAATTAGCTCCAACCTCAAAATGTGTTGTTTTCCCCATACCGGAGCCACGTGCCTTTGGGGAAGGCACCCAAAAGCTTTGGCTTTCAGATGCCGTGGCATCAGCCCTCATCAGAGCAACAGACACACTCCTTGGCCCACCCTCCTTCTAACCCTTTGTATGTTTGAGCCCAGTGTTGTAGCCTCTGTGCCAATCCATCTAGCTGAAGGGCTGCCTCTTTTCCAAGGCTTTTATCAAGCATGGGGTCCTTCTCCAGAGATGGGTCCCTCCTGATAATGTATGTGAAGTATGTGCAATGCACTGTTGCTGCCCTCACGTCTAAGGAGCATGCTGGCGATCCTCCTTCCAAGACATAGTTGGGTGTTCTTCCGGCAACCCATAGTATATGTCATATTCTTGACCAGCACCATCATTTGGAGGCATCCATAAACATAATGTACCATAATCTGCTTTTGTAACGAAGGCATTCATCATGTGGACAGTACAGATAGATTTTGGTCTCATCATGATCCATGGCACGTAGACCATCTACCCGTTTCCACCTTTCCTGTTCCCTGGGACACTGCCATCCTAACTGCAGCATGTGCTCCTCCGTGGCCAGCACCTGTGAGACTGAGTGGCTCCCACGAGAATGCTGTCACTCCACCAACCTGACCATCAGAATTCACTTGGGACACGCGAGTCCCCTATAATTGTATCCAAATCTGTACTACCCCAGAAGATCTTTTTCCAGACAAGAGCATGTCTTCCACCACTGAAAATACAGTCTCAACACAAAATCCATATCTGAACATCATTTAGTGACTAAAGGGTTAAATTACTTCTTTACTTTCCTGATTTAAAAAAAACTGCAAAAAACAATACAGGTCATCTCAAATTTGTTTTGTCATCTCAAGAAAAAAAAACAAATTTAACTTAGAATTCTTAAGGCAAAACATTTACTTATAGGTGTAAAGTTTGCATTTGTGTGTACCCAGTTGAGCGGCCGATGGTATATACTGTTAAGTTTAAACAAATATTATACACCGGAGGGCTTCAGAAAGGTTATGGACAAATGGAATTGAAAGATAATATAAATTTTCCATGAGCTTTGTGAAGTCCGTTGTATCTATTATGTCCATCTTTCACTTTCACCCTATGTTACTTACAGTTCTGGCTTAGGGGATTTTTTGTTTTATCAACTTACGTATTTTAAAATGGCCATGTTTTCTAAGGACAAATCAATTAAGAACATTTGAATCAACAAAATGCACCTGCTCGCTCCCAGTTTCCCCACCAACGTGTCTGCTACGCGTTCAACACTTCTCCGTGCCAGGAACCCACAGTAGCGAGACCAGGCAGCAATCTCGAGGGTCCGTGACCTCCAAGGGTTAACCCTCCAGTGGAGGGGACAGGGCTGGTGGTTTCCATGATTGGCTCACAGCGGCACTGATGGACAGCCCCGCTCTTGCTTATCCCTGCTTCCGCCTTCAGAGGGTGCTGACTGGACAGAGATCAGAGTGGGCAAGTGGAGTAAGAATTAAAAAAAATAATAATAAATACAATTGTCTAAGAATCTGTGACCTAAACCAAAGCTTTTAAAACTGTAGGTCGGGGCTAAATGGGACTAAATGTGGGGATCACAGAGTATTTAGCAACAGCAAAACGTTTCTGAACATGCAACAACCAAAAATTAATTCAAAATGAAATGCGTCACGAGGCACTGAGTACCACGGAGGATGAGCAACTTACTCGACAGCCTCGTTTAGGGTGAGAAGAGCTGGGCTTCCTAAACTGCCCATTCCGTTTCTTTTCAATCCCAGTGACATTTCGGAGCTCCTTTTGCCCTTGTCATTCTTTAGGGGAAAAATATCGGACAATTTCTTTCATTAAAATATCTTCATCGAACTTTCAAGGATCAATGAAAAAAAAAACTATTATTCTATCCCCAGATAATGTCGTAAAAGTCTTTTAGTTGCTAAGGCTTGGTTACAAGTGTGTGAGGAGGAGGAAGAAGAGGAGAAGGAAGAGGAAGAGGAGGAGGAGGAAGAGGAAGAGGAGAAAAGAGGAGGAGGAAGAGGAGGAGGAGGAGGAGGAGGAAGAGGAAGAGGAAGAGGAGGAACAGCAGCAGCAGCAGTGTCTCTGGGAGGAGTGGCAGTCACGTGTATTAGAAGTCCTTATGGAATGCAAGCGTGCGTGCGTGTGGTCCTGTTCTGAACACTGTTCATGTATTAAGTCATTCAATGCTCAGAAGCACCTGCTCAATTAGAAATCACAAGATTAATCGACATTTTTCAGAAGAGGGAATTGAAACACACTGAAGTTAATAAACCTGGCTAAATTCACATCGATGATAAGGAATAGAGTCCAAACATATACCCAGATAATTTTGCCTCAACGTTTCGGGTTTTAACAACTACAACAAAATGACTTATTTCCAGGTCTCCTTATTATTCAAACTGTCCTTACAAACGCTAAGCCATCTTTTCTTCCCGGCAACTCTGAGAGAGTAGGATACTACAATGACAAGGATTGAATACCTTTTCCAAGGTCACGGGATGATTGCTATGCCAGTTTAACCCAATATGCCAGTCTAACTCCGGCTTCTACTTTAAAACTCAATTCCCACGATTAAAGAGCTCGTATTTGCTGAAATCTAAAATTCAGCAGACCAGTGGAAAAAAGGCAAGCCCACTTTTGTTCCTTAGGCTTTAACAATGTTGGGAATGGAGAGAGGAATATAACCTCGGTGACTTTGATCAAAGTCACCCTCAATTGTCAGCGACATGGCATTCCCAGCTCCCTGGCCCTCCACCTGTCCAGCTGCAAAGGCATGCCGTTTCCCCACCTTACACAGAGACCTTGGGATCTCTATGTAACTGCATTAATTAGCTTCGTAGGGGAAAGAAAGGACTGAGGCAGAAAGCGCCAATGTTGACTTTAAAACTTAAAGGAAACAGTTGACCATGACCTTCTCGCAATGAAACGTAGAACAGAATGCAGGATTTTTATGCTATTTTAAATTACTTCAGGCTATTTATACCTCAGGGGTCTATGAAAGTTTCGAAGATTTAGCTACATAAGGATTTATTTTATCCTGAAGTAAAACTTTCTTCTATATTTCTTCCAGCAAATCTGGCTCACAAATGGCTCTTTACTTTAATTAACTGCCTTTTATATCATCCTCTCAGAGAAGCTGCTGAATCTGCTTAATTATTTAAGGGGAGAGACCAGGGAGGCACTTAGACACTCGAATTCCCATGAACGCAGGGAAAGGAGAGGAGAGTTTGCAGTATCAATGGAGAATGCCCCTGAATGCCTACATCAAACTTGCCTTTCACCACCTCCACCGGGGCATCCCTGGTAACTCCAAGCTTTCAAATGACCTGGTCATTTTCACTTTTTACCCCTGTGTCTGTGCAGGCAGCTAGAATGGTCCTATTAAAATGGAATCACATCCTTTTCTTCCCCTCTGAAATGGTTTCCTTTCTCCCTCGGAGTGAAAATCAGAGAGACCAAGCTGTCCTGGAAGGCCCTGCATGGTCTGTGTGCTCCTCTGGCCTCATCGTTCCCCTTCACCCAGCTGCTTAGCAAGCAAACTGGCCTCCTGCAGCTCCTGGAAAGGGCCATGCCAGGCTCTGTACGGGCAGTCCTTATCTGCAACATCTGGAAAGCTGTGGTGCTGCCCGCCTCATTGACTTCCCAACTGTCCGCAAAGGTGACCTGCTCAGTGAGGCTTTTCTTCACCACCCCACTGAAAATGGCAACTTCTTCCCAAGGGACAGCATCTCTCCTCTTTGCTTTGCTTCTCCACTGCATTTGAGTATCTCCTATACCCTCACAATGGATTTAGTTCAGGGTCAAGCACTCCCTCCCGCATGACGACTGCATACGGGTTTGTTTTCATTGATTTTCTCACTTTCTCAGCCCAGTGCATAGAACACTGCCGGACACCCATACGTGCGCAATGTATTTTCTTGAATGAATAAATGCAGGGATGAATAATGAATGGCATCTCCTTGTTTGAACATCAGGAAACTGAACTAGACATGAGACGACCAAGTGAGCATTTGGCTACATTGGAGATTATCCATTTGTGGCCCCACATGGTTGGAATGGTCTAGAAAATATGAATGAGAAGTGAATATAGACTTAGGTAGGCGCTCTCAAAGGAATTGGGCTTTTGCCTGGATAAGTCCCAAAGCTATGGGGGGACAGCAGATTTTAGTATGTGTTCTCGATTCCATCTCCCCATATACTATGTGCCACCAGCGTATTTGCCTCATCCATTTCTCACAGTTACCTTTAGGAATGTCTATTCTAAGCTCGTACTGCAAGCTGGTGACTTTACCTCTCTGGGCTTCCTTAAAAAGCCAAGGGCTTAGATGCCATCAAAGCAAATTGAACTTCCCTGTCTAGCTCACGTGGCAACTTTCTTCCAGGCAAACGTGGAGCCTGCGGTGTCTGGGGAAAGCTGCCCTCTTTTTCTCTACCATCCCCCCCCCCACCCTCTTCGCCCACAGCAGCAGTTCCAAAAGAAAGTTCTCACTTAAAAGTAACAGAAAGCCTTGTTATCCAAAAGGGGAAAAATATCTAGGTTGGAGAAGTTATCACTACATTCACCTGAGTATTTATAATATGTAGTGAGCTCACCTCTACTATAAGGTACAACACGCTTTGTCTTACCCTCTCTTAATTAACAAGAAGAAAAAATAAACTTATCAGGAGCAGGGTCACACGCGCTCTCTGTGCCTGAGAAGTCCTGATGCAAACAATTCTGAAGATCACCAGTAAACTGTATTGTGCTACACTGCCTGTTTAATTCAATTATGGAGGAACAAATTCTTTTTCAGCTCAGGAACATTTGTTCTTGTAATTAAATGTTCATATGTAGTGACATGGCACCTTATCATGTCTGCCACTCTTGGTCTGAAGCAGGAATTTGTACTGAAAACTTTCCTTCAAAGTAGGACAAAAGCTGAGTTTCTGTGACGTCCCACGGTGCGTGTTGTTGTTGCAGTTCGGTGCCCTTGAGTGGGTTCTGAGCCCCAGTGACCCTGTGATCAACACAAAGGACAAGGCTCAAGCCTCACAATCATTTCTAAGCTTGAGCCACCGTGTCAAACCACAGGAAGACACGTGCATCGCTTTGATCAGGTACCTCCTGAGTACACAGCTGAACTATGAGGCAGAATGTTTTTAAACACTTGGGTGTTTCATTGATTTAAAAGAAGAATAGCCCTGCTCGATAATCACGCTCAAGAATGAAACACTGAAGGTATGGGTGCTATAACAAAAGGTGGTGAAGAAATTAGAGGTGCCCTGCTATCAGAAATAATAGTCTCTAGGGTCTCAAAGGCTTGTTTTCAAACAAGCAGCCATCTAAGTGAGATGTTAACTAAGCTCACACGGATGAAGCACACCAACATCCGTGACCCAAGGACTATAAATTATATAATCCAAATCCAAAAGACAGAGTAGTATCCAAGTTTAAACTGTGGAGACTCTGGTTTGCAGAAGGCTATGCGTGACAATGGAAGCCCCAAAATACAGTTGTGGGACCTACAAAGGGAATACACCTCCAATGACTTCCCTCTGACCAAAATTGAGGGATGGGAATAACCTGGTTACCAGGCAGAGAGTATTGTAGAGACGACCACAGTGAATTAAAATGATACATCGGACTCCAACAGGTCAAACTGTGTCAATCGATCTCCCTTTTGATAATTTGTGTTTGATCTGGTTTTTAATATTTTCTGGGGTTTTATATTGGAATTTCTTTCATGTTGTATTTTGTCATTGTTGGCAGTCTTTTAAACTCGCAGTTCTGCATTTTTCTGGTTTGATATATGAAACAAGGTGGACAAATCTATAGAGACAACAACTAGAACAGGAGTTCCTGGGCTGGGTAAGACGGGGGTGGGGGTGGGTGGGTGGGTGGGGATGGAGTGCTGATGTCCAGGAGTCCAAGAAGGAAGAAAATATTTTAAAACTGATTGTGGTAGCGACTGTACAACCCTGCGTAATATAATTGAACTACTGAATGGCATGGTGTCTGGATTAAGTCCAATAAAATGGTCGGAAAGAAATAAAAGAAGAAGAAGCATGAATGTGCACATAAGCAGATTCTCAGGATGCTAGGGAGAAAAAAAAGCTTTGAAGTCTGGATTTAGGATGAAGAAAATGATATCATGTGTGTCAGCTATCATTTCCACCGTGTTTGAGCTGTCATTTCACCGTGTTTGAACACCATTGAAAGTAAGGTATGTTCATTGTCTCCCACTTTTTTCTTTATAAAATAGGGTGGAGGTTTAGGAATATTTGGACACTTCACAACTCCTTGTCCATATAAAATAATACACAGAGCCAATAGTGAAAACAACTGGAAAGAGAGAATAACTAAAATAGGAATGGGACTCTCTGACCCCCACTCAGAGGTGACTCTCATGAGAGAATCCCAGGAAGTACACAGTGTCTGGAGTCTTAAAGGCTTGAGGGTAAACAAGCGGCCATCTGGCAGGGAAGCAACAAAGTCCACATGGAAGAAGCACACCAGCCTGTGTCCTCATGAGGTGTCGCTGGGGTCAGGTATCCGGCATCAAAGATGCAGAACAAAAAAATAATAATAATGTGAATGAGGGGGAGTGCAGAGTGGGGACCCAAAGCCCATCTGTAGCCAATTGGTCATCCCCTAACAGAAGGGTCACAAGGAAGAGATGAGCCAGTCAGTGTGCCGTATAGCACCGAGGAAACATACAACTTTCCTCTAGTTCTTTAATGCTTCCTCCCCACCCTGCTATCATGGCCAGAATTCTCCCTTACAAATCTGGCTAGACCAGAGCATGTACACAGGTACAGATAAGAGTTGGAAGCACAGGGAATCTAAGACAGATATTCCCCTCAGGACCAATAATGACAGTGGTGATACCAGGAGGGTAAGGAGAAAGGTGAGGGACGAAAGGGGGAACCAATCACAATGATCTCCATATAACCCCCTCTCTGGGGGACACACAACAGAAGAGTGGGTGAAAGGAGACATCTGTCAGTGTACAACACGAAAAAATAATAAGAATTTATAAATTATTAAGGGTTTGTGAGGAAGGAAGGGTTGGGAAGGAGGGGGAAAAATGAGGAGCTGATACCAAGGGCTCAAGTAGAGAGAAAATATTTTGAAAATGATGACAGCAACAAATGTAAAAATGTGCTTGACACAATGAATGTATGGATGGAGTGTGATAAGAGATATACAAGACCCCAATAAGATGATTAAAAAAATAAAAAGGAAGTAGATAAGTGGTTAGAGATGGGGCATGGTGAATGGTGTGTCACCGCTGAAAGGGTACTGATTTCTATCAGGGGTGAGGAAATTTTTGGGCAATAAATAGTGATGATGGTTGACAAACACGGGGAATATGCTTAATGCCACTAACTTTTCCACTTACAACTTGTCAAGATAAGGGATTGTATGTTATACGGTTGTTGTTGTTGTCTTACAATAATAATAAAAAAAGATCAGTGTGGAGAAACAGTTGAAGCTACAGTTGTAGGAGAAGGCGCACTAGTATTACTTTAGCTTATATTTCTCCAGGACAGGTAACTTGAAGTTCTTCGTTTATTTTGAAAACATTCATCATTTCTAGGCGTGCGCTTCCCAGCCCTCCCATTGGATTTTGGCCATGCTGATGGCAGAGGGAGCATGGACTCACTCACATTGGCTCTGTCCAAGCATTCTTCTGGGAAAACAGCATTCTCAGCATCCGGGTCATGGAATCGTAGACAGAATGGCCCACAGCGGAGTAAGACCGAGTGTCGTCTCAAGCACCGAGGCACCGTCAGTGAGTCAAGCCGAGCCTTGTGCCACTGGTGCATGACATCCTTAAACTGACCGCCCTGCTCCGAGGAAGGGTACCCTGCTCCCACTCGGACTAGAGTGATATGATTGTCATGGAAGGGATTCTGACTCACGGGGACCCCATGAGTAGAACCGGGCTCTGCAGCATGTCAATGGATGCATTTCTTTCTGTCTTTTTTCTTTCCAAATAGATATAACCAAGTTTTTCTTTTGACGCCCCTCTAAGTGGACGCAAAGCCCCCACCTTTTAGTTCACAGCTGAGTTCTTTAACCACCTGCACCACCCACCTGGTCACGCTCCCCCAAGAAAGGAAGATGCTCTGCGGGTGCTCGAGCTAGTTAGTTTACAAAGTAAAATGAAATTCCCTTTGGTATTGATAGGGGGATTGAAGAAAAGTATGTGAGGCTGGGGTTGACAACACCTCCCCCCATCCACTGATAATGAGCTCTGTACTTACTTATTTGAGGAGAGGTGGAAAAAAAAGGCAAGATTTTCATGGACCACTGCATTCCAGCCTCCTTTGTTTTGCACAATGCAGTCCTCTAACTCTGCTACAGCACGGGGTTTTAAAAGTATGTGTGCTTTCCCTTTAAGCTAATAGCTAACAAAGGAAAAGCTGAATATTCATAACAAAACACAGCTTTCAAGGTTACTTTCAAATCCAAGAATAATGAATTTGTCAGAATTCAAATGCAGCCATTGAAGATGAAACGCGTGCTGGTGACGAGACCCGTGAACATTGACCCATATGTCACAGTTCTTTATCGCCACTGAGCTGAACGCCAGAACCCTATTCACACATCACAGTGCTATGCCACTCATCACCAGCTACCTTCTTTTCTTAAACAAAGTCACGTTTTTCTTCCTTGCCAGAATTTTATGAAACTGAGCACTTTCAAGACACTTGGAGATTGATCCTCTGATTCAAAGTACCCTAGCAATTCAAGATTGTGATCAACAAGCCTCATGCTGGTGGCTGGGATTCAAAACCACGGGGAGAGGATCAATGCTGGCAATCACGAGGACCAACTTGCTGCGCCTCTTGGAAGTAGCAAAGGGCCATTTGTAAACTCAGTAAAGCCACGAAAAGGAAACAGCCCTGAGAAGTACACAAACACAGGAAGCAGTAGAGTGTTGTGACCTATCAACGCCATCCATCCAGTGCAAACTAACCCCTTGTGGGACACTGCATTCGGTACTCTGAAGAATTACTCTGAAACAAACAAACAAATACTAAATAGATGATAGGATTGTGATTTACTGAATAGGTAACTGTCAAGGAAATTATAATATTCCGAAACATTGGAAATGGAAAACAATACAGATAATTCTCAGTACTGTTATTATAAAGACACTGATATAAAGGCTGTAATAGGAGCCTTGATGTGGTGGTTGTGCGTTGCACCAGCAGCAGGAGAAAGATGGGATTTTCTACTCCCCCAACAGTTGTAGCCTCAGAAACTACAGAGGGACAGTTAGTTCTACCCTGCCCTACAGGTCACGATGAGTCTGGTTGACTCCATGGCAGTGGGTTTGGTTTTGGTGTATCCCTACTTTGGAGCGCTGGTGGCGTGGTGGTGACGCATGGGGCTGCGACAGCAAGGTGCACAGTTTGCAATCACCAGCCACTCTGTGGGAGACAGACGGGCCTTCTACTCCTGTTAGGAGTTACAAACTCAGAAACTCACAGGGGCGGTTCTACCCAGTCCTACAGAGTCGCCGCGAGTCAGCATGGACTCGATGGCAGTGAGATTTGGTTTTGTTTATACCCCTACTTCAAGGTGTTCACAATGTAGTCGCTAGATGCTAATGGTTTGGGGACAGTAGAAATATTTGCCAAATCCCCAGTAGATTTTTCTAAACTAGATCCCTCTGGATTTAAGTAAAAGCCAAAGAGCACTTCCATTTACAGTTGTACGTTGTTTCTACCATCCTTGGCATTCTGTCTGCCATCTCTCCGTCATCCCTCCAGTCCTCTGTTCCCTTTGTAAGTAAGAGCTTTATAACCCAGGGAAGACCATAAAAGCCTTTGGTAGATGACCTAGTTATTCTCTCTCACTGTCTGCTCCATCCACTTCAGATACCACTCCAATAGGTAGAAGAATTGTGAAGCCCCATGACTGTCGATTGTCTCTTCGTGGGGCTATAGAAAGCAGCGTCGGAGAAAGGATGAAATGCATCCATGGTACATGTTTCCCATGAGGTTCATCCCTCTCAACACCCCGAATTTAGAATTCTGATCCCTAGAACTGACGGCTTTCTCTCAGTGCCGTGAGTCAGAGGTATAGTATTTTAAGTAAATAACCCTTCTGTTGATGAGCTCAGTTATCAACAGTTAAATAGAAGCACAAACTTTGAAGCTACAAGGTTGATTGAGGATGGAGCAATGAGTTGACATGACCTGAAAGTATTTCCATTAGTCCTAAATTGCAGATTCCTGATATTTCAAAGTATGTTTTGGTTTTCTTTCTATGATGGAGTCAAAGGAATTTATTAGGAGGAATGAAAGAATTAATGGTAATAATGATAAATACTGTGATATAAATAATTCTGCAATAATGGTATCTTTTAATGAATCATTTTATGGGGGGTCTCTTGCAAATCTTGTAACAATCCATCATTCAAGAGTATTGAGCACACTTGTACATATGTTACCATCAACATTTCCAAAACAATTTCTTTCTACTTGAGCCCTTGGTATCAGCTCTTTTTTTCCCCCCTCACTCCTGTACCCTCCCACCCTCATGATTCCTTGATCATTTATATATTATTATTGTTATTTTATGTCTTAAACTGCCTGTTGTCTCCCTTCACCCACGTTTCTGTTACTCATATTCCTCAAAATACATTTTTATTAAATGGAACATTTCCTCTCTACCATCTATTCAAGATAATCGTCTTTCCCTCAATCTTCATTCCATTTTTCTTTCAAACTAACTTTCCTTTTTAAACGTAGTCATTAGTGACCATTGTTCCCCCCACTCAGCAAACTGCCCGTGTTGGGCATGTGACTAAACCAGCACCATTGATGACACTCAGCATCTTTCTGCCACATTTAGATCTACTGAGAAATCTGGACAATTTTAAGTGAATCTTGTCCATGTTTAAATGCTTACAACCAATGCGGAAAAAGGTTGTTACTAAAACCTCTAGTGCAATAATATAAATTAAACACTTCCCCAAATGAACCAAATATACTTTTCAAATATTTTAGGGTCCTTAAGCAATAGAATTAAACCATATCATGTACATAGATTAGTTAGTAGTTTTGCTTGCTGTTGCCTCTGTCTCCACTCACATTACAACTTTTAGAGTTTGTGTCAGAACCAGGGCTGAAGGGCAGCACAGAGAGCTCAGGTACGCTGACAAGTCTGGTTAGCACACAGGCATGTGGACGCTAATCCAAGTGGAATCCGTGACTCTCCACATTACCACGCGCCCAGCACTAGATGCACTTCTCTGCTAGCCACCCCTGTGGCAACAACTAATCAAAAGCAATACTGGCAATAAAAATTGCATTTCTCTAGGTAAGTTGTGCTACTGAGGTAGAATGTATTTTGTAAAATTTACTTGGCCTTATTCAACTTAGAGGACTTGCAGGGGGGCGGGGGTGGGGTGGGGGAGTAGGATATACACATGCATGCACGTATTACCTACACATTGATTCCAACTGAATGTTACAACACTATCGGACAAAGTAGAACAGACATGCATGTTTTTCAAGGCTATAAATCTTTTTGTTTTATCTTTTATTTATTTATTTAAATTTTACTTTTCTCTTCTTTTTTAAAAAAATCATTTTATTAGGGGGCTCATACAACTCTTATCACAATCCATACAAACATCAATTGTGTAAAGCGCATTTGTACATTCATTCGTACATTCATTGCCCTCATCATTCTCAAAACATTTCCTCTCCATTTAAACCCCCAGTATTAGGTTTAACAATTTATAAATTGTTATTTTGTCATCTCTTGCCCTGTCCGACGTCTCCCTTCACCCACTTTTCGGTTGTCCGTCCCCCAGGGAGGAGGTCACATATAGTTC